>NW_026708725.1:0-38015 GCF_902713425.1 Acipenser ruthenus
TGGGAATTTTTCAGAACAATCCAACAAGGTGTACAGAAATGTGGCCTAACTTGCATTATAAAAACAAACAAAGGTGTGTGTGCTTTGTTTCTGCTCATGCAGGCTGTACTGGTTACTAAGTCAATACATGTCATAAATCATTACCAGGTACATTGTGGTCTGTTTTTTTGCAGCTCCCAGTTGAAGTGGATCTTTATTCATGTCTTGTATGACCCCCCAGGATCCCATGTATTGGATGTTTATTGACCAATGGAATTTCCTTGATGCTTTTGTGTGTGTCTCAATTGTGCAGCCACAGAGCCCTGTGGGGTTAGTCATTTGCAATCCACTGAAAATAAAGGGACATTTCAAAACTATGACTGGTAACCAGGATACAGAAACAAAAATCTATTCAACCCCTGCCTTATGCATGCTGTTACGGTATATGCAGAACTGTTGTTTTTGTCATACTTGGCCCATTCGTGAACATTTCTTTTAACTAAAAAAAAATAAATACAGTATTGAGTCCCTGTGAATAGCAGAATGTACTTCCTTGCCTTTTTGACATAGGAATTCTAGTCTAATTTATTTGTAAGCTTGTAATAAGGTGCAGGTAATTTAACAGCTAGTACTAATTGAGAGTGCTTTGTTTTGAAAGCTCTGCATAGTTAATTACACAACAGAAATTGTCTGACATATTGTTATTTGGTTGTCATGATAAAACAATTCTTTTAACATTGCAATTGTATGGTGGCACAGCAGAGGGAGTAGTGTTCTGTTTACTGTGGCGTCTAAAAGGTTAATATGAAGACGCTGTGCTTTTAGGCTGCTGTGAATGACAGCAATTGCAGGCACACAAACTTCAGTAGCTGGGACGTCATTGGTCATTGACAGGGTATACTGTTGTCTTTTTTAATATTACTTTATTAGTTTGAATAATATTTTGTAAAGCAGTACCATATAATTTGTTACAAACTTAAAGCAAAGGTGTGAAAAAAGCAAATATAAATAGCTCTTGTTGGTGTTGGGTTTTCTTTGTTATATTACATGTGGCAATATGCAAATGTGCACAACACTTCATACTTTCGATATTATTCACATTACACCAAAATGAAGTTGCTAATCTAAACTACTATTGCTAGCCTGAACTCAACACTTATACTGTAGGAGGCCAAGGAAGCATCATGAAAAACAGAGTATCTACTGTCTTGTCGGCTGAAAATAGAATGCCAAAGCAACGGCATTCAACCTGCCAAAAAAAAGACAGCTAGCTGAGAAGGAGAGAGAGAGAGAGAGTCTCCAGAAATTAGAATAGGGAAAGCGCATGATCTGCGACTTTTCTTTTTTTTTTTTTTTTTAAATGGCTTTGGGCTAAGATTTCTATTATCTATTTCTTTCTTTTTCTTTCTTTCTTTCTTTCTTTCTTTCTTTCTTTCTTTCTTTCTTTCTTTGGTTCTTTGAAAAGTAGACACACAGACTATGGATAGACTGGTAGCCTACCGGCTCGTATCATAAACACACACTGGAAAGGGCGGAAGCAGAAACACAAGACTTTTTTTTATATAGAAGAGGGAGAGTGATTGACAGGGAGATTAAAGAGATAGGGGAAGGATAGCTGTGACTCACCAGCGCCCCCCCGAAACTCAACCTAAAGGTTTACACATCCCGACAATCAAATTACAGCAGTATAAAGTTAACTGTTCATCGCTGGTTACATGGATTGCTGCTGTAATCCTCTCATCCGAACAGTTGCAGTAACCAGTTCAAGGGCTGCAAGCTTTCTTTTTTTCACTTTGTAACACAATCAATCAACATCTTTTTCAAGTCTCAAGCTGCCATAAACCAATAACTTTTTCTGGGATGATAACACTATTGGCTTTTCACAGAAAGTGTGATGTTGGTACAGACGTGAATTGAATGAAAGTGCCACCAACCACATACAGTACATTTGCAAAAGATCATGTCTTTTTTACTTCTTGTGAGTCTAAGTGGACATTACACATTGACAATATAATAATGGAAGGGATTATGCTAATTGATCCTCAACTTCAGTAGATCAGAAAACAAACTGGGATTTCAGTCCTGCAGTCCTATAGCAACTATTATTTATTTATTTTATTTATTTATTTTATTTTTTTAAAGCGAAAGGAGTGAAGCCAAGTTGAAACAACATTGAAGATACTTTTGACCCTTCTCACACTAATGTGTAAAAGTAGGGCAGCAAAGATTCTGAAGCACTGCGGTTATGCAGCGATGCCTTCTTTCCTTTCAAATTAACAACCAGTTTGACCCAGTTAGAATCATGTTGCAGGTTGTGGGTAAGAAATTGAAATCTGACACTTTCTTTCAGTGGCCACTCTTCATTATCAGTGAAGCAGTTTCCTTCAGCTTTGATTATTGACATGACGCTCAGCACTTACAGTATTGTAATAATCCAGCTGTGTTGAATAAAGTAATTCATAATACCAGTTGTACCGAACCAAAAATATCAACCTTAGTGTTAAAAATATAATTAAGCAAATCCAAAAGAGAAGTTGAATGCTAAATTATAAGTCTAGCTGGCATGTCTCTGTAATTTGGGAGCATTGTTACTTGTAATAAAAGAATATGTAATATTTACTAAGCATTATTGTATCATTCCTAATTGTGACATATGTAATAGTAATTAATTTGATGTATTTAAGCTTTACAATGGGTACTTGCATGGAAAACAGATTACAGGCTAAGACTGGCTATGGGTGTGCTCCCTAACTCTTACCATCTTCTTAAACCACAGTGCAAAACTGAGGCTCATTTGAACGAGGACTCAAAAAGTTGAAATGTTGTCTTTCACATGTACTTATACCTTCATTTGATATACTACTGGTAAATATGAGGTACCAGTCTTATTTGTTACTCAAACAGTGCCCCTTGCATATTTTAATCAATCAATTACAGTGAAAATCTGCTCTTCATATATTGTTTCAGTCCCTTTTGTCAATTTATTAGATATCTGCTTACTGTTTGAGTTAGTGACCTCTATCTCTGGAGTAAGGTGAGGTACAGTAGGTGAAAAGAGGTGGGTGAAAAGAGCATGAATCACAGACAGTGAAAAATGTTGAAGTACAATTCTTTATCTTTTTTAGTTGAAAGAGCCATATTGATGTGATTACACTCAGCTTCATTATGTTAGTGCTCATTAAACATGTAATATGTTTAAACACTTATACAACATTTTCAAAAGAGACACATTGTTGCGCACAATAAGCCATATACTGTATGGTTCAAGTGCCATCGATTGTCTGTTTTTTAAAACTGCTGATGGCTTTGCCCGTCCCAGAACCGAAATATATATTTTATCAAAAACTTCTTTTGGAAAATTCTGATGGTGTGTTTTAATTCATTTCCCTTGCGTATATGCTTATTTGGAGAGTATGCGCTCAGCATGTTGGTTAATAAGTGCGGTCTGTCACCCCAGAGTGCTTCACCTGAATCATCAGTATGTATTTCCCATCACACAGGGGAACGTTTTCAGTTCGTCAAGCATGACAGAGGAAAGAGGTCCTCTTAAGAAGAACTACAGCGCTGCATTTTGATGATAATCAAAAAAGAACGATTTAGGTGAAAAAACTAACTGAAATGAAATGAAACTGTCTTGTGGCTCCACTGTGTGGGCGGAGGAAGTTGCAACTGTGGGTTAATGTTATGTTCTCCAGACATAGCCCTTTTTTACAATACTGATGAGGGTGTAATGAAGAAGAGGAGGGAGCCTGGACTGCCAATTGCTACAAAAAAAGAAAAGTTTCACAGATGTAAATGTATTCTAGTTTATTAATGGTTTATTACTCTAATCTGGGGGGTTTATTTTATGTTAATAAAATTAAAAGCAACCTGCAACCTTCTATTTGACATTTAATATGATAGCTGGTGTAAGGATTAAAAAAGATCAAATATAAATCATTAAGTATATGATTTGCAGTAGTTTGTAGTTTGAGATACATTTTCATTATCTAACACACTACAAGCAAAAATAAAAATAGAATGTAGAACATGAAACAGTTGTAATCTTGAGTTTTGTACTTCTGTATATCGTATGAGTGTTTTAAAGCTATGGGTTAATGTCACCCAAAAAAAAAAAAAAAAGTTGTATGAAAGCAATATGCTGTAAAGTAGGGTTAAGCTTATTTTAAAGATGACACGTGATGCTGTTCAGTGTCTCTGCCCAAAAGAGAGAAGCAGACAAGGAAACGTATTAAGTAAAAAAGGTTACATTCCTGTGGGTTGTATGACAAGAAAATAACTGGCCATCTTGCTGATACAGCAATGGGATTGGCTTCAACTTTACAGTACAGCTACAAATACCATTTCAATATTTCTTTTTAGCCTTACCTTTTTATGTTTCTTCTCTAATACTCTTTAACTGGCTGCCCTCTTGCTTGCAGGCCTGCTGCTCTTGTTGCAAAAGAGTGTCTTCTCACTTTGTGGGAGCGAGTCACGAGAACCACAAAGTAGAGCTGAACAGGCTTCTCATCGAGCTTTAAGATCAGTGAATTGTCTAGTAGATATCATAAGGACAAAGCTGTATGCATTCAGGGGCTCTTGTATCTTTACTGTGATAATTACAGGCATGAATATCCACATGCTCATTTAGGCAAGGGCAAAATCATGTGCATGCAATAGTGGCATGCGAGAAGTTGCATTTTAAAAATGCAGCAATTTCCAGTGTTTTATGTGTCAGAAGGATGCATTTTTCCTAGCATTTTCATGTTTTAAGAATTAACTTACAGGTGCAAACAATTCTGCAAAGCTGTTAACACGTACCCTGCCCTTCACAAGCAGGTTTACTTACCGGTCAATATGCTTATCTATTCTTCTCCATTGAAGGTAATTAAAAAGCTTGCAAACTGCACAACACAGTAATATGTGGTCTGAAAATGTGTGTGCTGACATGGTTCAGCTGTAACACAGCCGTTCATACTGAGTTAACAGTTTAGAAATGTTCCATTGGTGTTTGGGTGAGACGCTGTAGGTGTGATCAGTTGAGACCCACTCCGAAGGGTCTTCAGCTCTTGAAATGAGTCATTTTGTCATTAAACAATGGTACTATTTTTGTGCCTTTGTCTCTTGCTTAGTAAACAAACCAACCTTATATGCGTAGCATTCTGTTTTTACAGCATTGTCAGAAACAATACTTTTAGCTTATGAAAATAGGGACAACAAACATGAACACCAATGATAGACTGGCAGTTTTTGCAACACAGATTCCTAAATATATGATTATAAACTGATGCCAGTCACTGTATAATGAGATGATCGAGCAGACTCGGGTTAGTCAGTGATAAAGACTGAAGGCATGCCTCCAGCCTGCAGATTGATTATGAGGCAAGGTTACTGAAAAAGTCAAACAACAACATTTGTTCCCAGTGATTATTAGTATTTTCTGCATTACATCTTGCAAATATAATCTTTAATCTCTTGGTTTACCTGTGTGTTATTTGAGGTTTAGATGAATATCTTCCTCCCACCTCTTTTTATCGTTATCTTGATATCATTATCTTTTGACTAGGTTGACACAGTCTGTATTTATAGCAGTTGTATCTGCAAACTCTTTCTTAAACAGTTGCAAGGATAAACTGTCTGTACCGTTCTATTTATAGAAACAGATTGTACAAAGGATGAATAGGCCTTGATTAGGCAAATGCAGTATAAAACAACAATTTAAAAGGAGCAAAACAACAATTTTAAGCCCTTTGTTTTTGGTGAATGAATGTCACTTATTTTTTTGAGCATTTTATTTTTGTATGTAATAGCATGGACATTTTATTATCACTGTAGGTACTGAAGGATGCCATCACCTTGTGTGTAACTGGTATACACATGGAATATGGACGCCCACTGTGGAAAATAAGAGCAGTTATCAGGTCACTGATTGCCCTACTTTGGAAAGCTTAAAGTAGCCATATTTCTTTTTGCTGCCAAAGTCCCTCTCTAAGTGGTTAGACTTTACCCACACACTCGCATGCAAACTGATTAAACATTATAAGGCAGAGTACTTTTGAGTTTGTCTTGCTGTTGTGTTGATTTTGGAAACCACGTTTAAAGCAGCCGTTGTGTTTACACCATCTTGTTTTTATCTTATGTTTGTGAGAAAACAAAAATAAATGGCCAGGTTTAGGAAAAAGGTCACAAACTAACCAGCCAAGTAACACTAAATTAAACAACACCAACACATGTCTGTGGAAATTCAAAATCATTTGCAGATGATCCAGGGTAACGTTTTGGACAGAAATGTGTAGCTGAGAAGAAATAAGAGAAGAAAACAGACAATGAAGAAAACAGACAGCAGATAAGCCTCTAAATGTTGGTGTAGTCATTTTGAGAAGTGTTGGCTTTTTATTACAAGGATTTGCTGAATGCTAAGATTAGCTTATCTTCCTCTATGAATTCAATTTATAAATAAACACTAACCATATAGCATAGTAAAGGAAAATAGCACAGAGCAATATCTTAAACATGGCTGGCCTACTATAATGAATCAGTTCAATGGATTGTGTGTGTGTGTGTGTGTGTACTGTACATTTAGCACCATTTCTGTCGGAGGCAGATCACCCATTCACTACTGAAGTTTTCTATAAAATATTTTGCTTTTAACAGGAAGCATTCAGCCTATTCTGTTTGTAGGCTCTAGCCTATCCCATACATGGTTCGAATCCTATCTAAGAGCAAGATTGAAATTGAACCCTCCACAATGGGTTTATAAAGGGTTTTATAACATCGTACCACCTGTTGACTTTTAAGAACACAAAGAATCCTACCTATTACAAAAGCTGACATCATACAGGTCTGCTTTGGAGGAAGGTTGCAGGTGAGATATCATCATTAGTCTGTGGGGCCTTGTGTGAAATACATTTCAGATATAGTAGGCATCGGCAGTTTACAAAAAATGTGTGCATGTTGTTACAACCCCATAAACACGTTAAGAAAACAATCCAATTTTAACTTCCATTTTCATGTACATTCTTGCACTATCCCACTGTTAATGCTTTCTTCAAGGAATATAAAGGTAAGGCATTACTTAGGGCTTTTATTCTGGGCTATTACATTCAAGATGCTGTTCATACGAGTTGCACAAAAGAAAGCAACAAATCTGGCAAAATCATATTGTCATATTTATGCATTTAAATGGTTACTGATCAGTAAATCAGCACATAATTACCTTAATAGGTTTTATGAAAAGTGTTTAATTTAAGGATGGCAGAGCTGAGGCCCTGCACATGAAATATAATTGTTTGTTTATTTTCATGTTTATATAGTAATTCTTCTCTTACAAGCGCACCTTCGTATGTAATCAACACCAATAGCCCTGCCAACACTGCGACAATGCGAGCAGTAGTGGAGTCTGCAGTACAGTGCTCCCTCGCTGATAACAACACACATCTGACTAAAATACAAAATAAAACTCCCTCTCTATAATGTGCATATAGTGAAGCAAAAATGTAACTTTCCATGAATTAACCATGCATAAAGCACCATGTAATCAACGTTATATATTTTACAAAAATTTGAATTGGCAGTTTTTAAACTGTAAATAGTCTGGCTAAATGGCAGCTGGGAGTTCACTTCAAAGCGACAGACAAGCAAACCAAGTGCGAGAAAGAGAGCAGGTCGGGAGAGGGGAAGAGGGAATGGGCTCGCTCCAGGTTCGGCTGCCGGAGCGGGGCTGAAGTGTTTCGTCTCCCGGAGAAAGTCGCAGCTCCTCTCGCAACAAAAAAGTAAATACATTAGGAAAGGTAGCCACGTAATAGGCCTAATATTTATTTAGTTATAAAACGAATGCTGAATAAGATGTCTGTGTTATAAAGTGCCAGCACAGCTTTTCTTTAGCGGTTATTGTGAGCAAGTTTGAATAAATACTTTTTCTTGGTTAGAACTGTTTACTTTTAGTTTCATTGCCCAAGCTGTAATGTTTTACTAATAAACATTTATATGATGTTTGCTGAAAAAGTGTCACTGTACAGTATGCAGTTTCTATGAATTCTTGCCAGCTGAGGTATTGTGGTATTAGTATATATTAATTAGCTTCCTGTCTTTCTATCGGCTGCTGTATGAAGCACTGCCTGAGCCTGTGGTCTGGTCAAAATGAGACTGAGCCAGACATATGTTTTACCGTAAACTAAATATTTACTAGAAGTGATATGCCTGGGGGATTTCAAAGTAATCTTGCATTGAAAACCAATTTAAGTAGTTACAGCCACGTCATACACTTCACATCTTCCAGCTGGTTCAAGGAGATATTTTCACATATCGCGCAACCATGACATTTTATTTTTATTTATTTTCATTAAACTTTTTAAAATCAATTTTGCCCCCGTATTTAAACCTAATTTGAAATGGCTAATTCAAATGTTACCTCACTGTGGCAACCCAGAAGGAATCAATTGAGTAAATCCATTCCTATTGTCAAGTCAGTCACCTCCGGTTGTTAGGGGTCACAGGCACAACAGTAGTAGTTTACACCTGCAATGCCGACATTGAGAACAGGTCCTAAATGGGCATCAGGGCTAAAGACAACACTTTAGACCAGGGGTGGGCAATCCTGGTCCTGGAGGGCCGGTGTCCCTCCTGGCTTTTGTTCCAACTGTGCTCTAAATTACTTAATTGTACTGATTATTGCCAATTATTGGTCTAATTAAGTAATTTAGAGCACAGTTGGAACAAAAGCCAGGAGGGACACCGGCCCTCCAGGACCAGGATTGCCCACCCCTGCTTTAGACAGTTGATAACAACTCAATGCTCTAGTGCAGGGGTGGGCAATTCCGGTCCTGGAGGGCCGGTGTCCCTCCTGGCTTTTGTTCCAACTTTGCTCTAAATTACTTAATTAGACCAATAATTGGTAATAATTGGTCCAATTAAGTAATTTAGGGCAAGGTTGGAACAAAAGCCAGGAGGGACACCGGCCCTCCAGGACCGGAATTGTGCACCCCTGCTCTAGTGATTTCAATTCTGAAGGACAGGTGGAGTGAAATTGGATTGTGTTGAGTTGCAGTTTAATGTACCTGTTGGATGACAAGTACTGTTGTATAAACTTCAAGGAGCTTGCATATAAGTTGTCTTCATATTAATTAATGTATTAATGTTTATAAAATGGGTTTTTTAAATACTCTGTCCTGATTGGTCAAAACAGGTCACATGGGGGTGTGAATATTATTATTATTATTATTATTATTATTATTATTATTATTATTATTATTTATTTCTTAGCAGACGCCCTTATCCAGGGTGACTTACAATTGTTACAAGACATCACATTATACATTATTTCACATTATACAGATATCACATTATTTTTACATACAATCACCCATTTATACAGTTGGGTTTTTACTGGAGCACTCTAGGTAAATTACCTTGCTCAAGGGTACAACAGCAGTGTCCCCCACAGGAGATTGAACCCACGACCCTCTGGTCAAGAATCTAGAGCCCTAACCACTACTTCACACTGCTGCCCTAGAAGGTTGCATTGGCCAGGAATCGAACCCGGGCCTCCTGCGTGGCAGGCGAAAATTCTACCACTGAACCACCAATGCTATGCCACCAATATTACAGCATATTCCCATGGGTCGGCACTTTTTTTCAAAAACGGGCAAATCACTGGCAGATATCCATACGCCACTAGAATTTAAAAACAAAAATGGCAGACATATTGGAATTTATCGCAATAAACACGACTGACGAGATTTATGTAAATGTTGAACTTTTGGGAAACCGAAGTGTAGCCTACATGAGATATTGAATGAATCTGAATTGGACACCAATGATTAATTAAAGTAGTGAAAAAAAGCAAAAGTAAGTATTCAAATAAATTCAAAATTCACCATTCTGATCGCTCTGTTCCTTCTCCCTGAACTACGGCGTTTCCATATCCCATTTTGAAAATAAATAGTTTAAAAAATATCTCTTAAACTTTCAGCTTTTCACAAAAGATCTGGGCCCCTCTTAAAAGAGACTTTGGGGTTAAAAGATGTTTTGTTGCCGTTGCTCCTGGTCTGTCCGTTCTTCAGTCTGCCTGCCTGCTGCCACTGGACCCACCCCCTGCGCAGCTGTGTGATCTGATGCTGAACATTTATAAATTCATCTCGACAATTCCTGCCATATCTTTTAAATGTGTCCAGGTACGATGGTATCATGCTTTCTGCTGTGCCCTGCATTGTTTTAAATTGTTTCTTAACACTGGCCCAGTAGTTCTCCACGTTGCCAAGCTGTAAATTGCAAAGTCAGTTTGATAAGTAACCAGGTATTCCATGCAAATAACGTCTTTCTCGCCACTGTGAAGCTGTAGCACAAATCTGGTATGGATGCCTCCTGTTACTACCCCAGATAACAAAGGATGATTTAAAAAAACAAAAAAAACGCACTCTCATCTGATACTATTGCAGGTCTTGTGAGGAAGGGTCTGTGTGATTTAAAGGCAGACTCATTTGTGCTGTGTCATAATGAAAATGGACAGTAATATTTTACTTTAAAATGTAATGAATAAACCAAGAATTACAAGAAGTGTAACGAATCAAAACTGCACTTTCAATGGCAATGTTCAAATCAACGTCTGAAATTTATTTTTTAATTAATGCATTTTTGGTTTTATTTTATGTTTTTAAGGGACAGAGGTGGAAGGATATTTTAATAAAAATGACTTTTTTTGTTAATTAAAACATTTTTTTAATTTATTTTTTCTATAATGTTGGTTGATCCATTTTATGAGCACAATAAGGCACTTCAGGGTGTGGGATGTACTCTAATATCCACAGGCCCCGGGCGGTTAAGGCCAATCGGCTTCACCTTGTGACTTAAAACGCACCTGGGGCGTGTGGATATTAGAGTATGTCCCACACCCTGTCGTGCCTTATTGCTTACATAAGCTACACTTATCAATGCGTCATATTGTGTTAAGAACCAACTGAGGTGTATGGAGGAATCCTTCCAGCAGAGGTGTCCAGTTATGTTCCTGGAGGGTAATTCCACTCCAGGTTTAACAGGCAAAGTGAGATAATGAACTACTTCTGGGTCTCTGAGGTTTAATTGAGGTTCATTTAAACAATAAAGAACAGGGTTGGAACAAAGACCAGGACTGGAAGGACCTTGCCTTACATTTTCAGTGCCCCACAATCCTGTTACACTAAAATATAATCCTTTGTTTACATAGTTTTACTTTTCTCAGAAAACAGACTTCGCTGTCACACATAATCAATTTGTATAAGAGATGATAGCTTTAAAAAAAGATATATTTTAATACTATGGGAAACTACACTAAGGTATATTATAGTTGAAATAAATGCAGATGGTGTGTCGTTACATTCTGGAAAAGCTGGTATGATGACATCACCTCTGCTGAAACGTGTATACTGTAGAAGGTGTGGCATAAGTCATCTGCAATCTTCCATGCAAGATTCCTTTAGAACACGGCTCAGTGGGGATTTCCAGGTTTTGTACATTTCTCTGTCTGCAAAATGATGGGCCGGCTTAGCCAAAAGATTAAAGGTATTTATTTCTTTTAACTTACTATTTTGTTTCTGGTGAAACCTGATCATTTGTTTAAAATGTAGTATGCTGGTAGAATTACAAACCATTAAAAAAAAGAAAAAAGCATCAGCATCCACCTGTAACATTTCTAATTTTTCATTTGTTTTTATTCATCACGGCTATACATCATTATCAATACAAAATGTATAAACCAAGTCACTCATTTCAGTTAGAGGGGTATATCATTAGAATTCAATAAAGAATGTTCAGCAATTCCTTGAGCTACAGTGTGCAGTGATCTATAGTATTGTGTTCTTTAGTTTCAAAGGCTAAAAAGAGTGCTTATTCAAGTTACAGAGGAATTTTAGCTGCACATGGTTTATGTCAGCGCTGGCAAAGCTCCAGAAATTAGTAATGAGCTCTATACCTCATAGCTGGTTGTTCTTAAAAGAAAACAAAAAGGGAAAGGCCTTTAAGCGGAGAAATATTGAATTAAAATATTGTACTAATAGTGAATACTGTGCAAGACTTAGTTTACCTATAGTTTTATCTACACCTAAACCACCAGGAGTAAGGATTTCACCAGAACATTTATTTAAATTCTACAAATTCCACAGTTACAAAAGAAATCAGGATGAAGTCATTGTATTTCATTTTTTACATCAAAAGAAAAACTCAATATAGCTCTTAAATATGTCTTATTAATAGAATTACAAATACAAGCTTAAAAGACACAGATCTACAAATCCAAGCTTAATTCCCCAATTCCTCAGAAGTACAGATGGTATACATTCATTTGTTGTGTAAAAGCATTAGTGGTTACTATACAAAGCAAACCAACAGATTCATATTTGTGACCTGAGAACAATCCTTTCCTGGAAAGTACACTGGATGCCTTGTTCTGGTTTATGGCATTCAGATGATTGAACTTTTAAATTAGGTCCTTGGTTGCTGTGTTCAGGAGGCAGCAGCTCTCCACAGACACATAATACTGACCAAAATATCTTAACAAGTTTATATAATTATAGAAGAGTGATTGGAAAGATCAGGCACTTGGTACATTCATTAACAACACATTGGACCCTATTTACAAAACTTTAAGGAATGGTTTTTAAAAATCCTCTTTGGCTAAACTATGCTTTGTAAAATGAGAATACTATTCTAACCCTCTCTAAAACAGTTGACCAAGACTTCATAACCTGCAAACTTAAATTAATTAATCCAAATCGGCTTTTAAAAACAGCCCTTAACATTTTAAAACAGTCTGTAACGTTTTGTGAATAGGGCCCATTATTTCAAGAACAAAAATGAACATGTAAACATTACTGTACATATGACCCACATTTGTGCATCTGCAAAAACTATACACAACTTTTTAATCCTCCTAAATAGGACTTTTTTAAAAATAAAAATCTGATATAGGCTTCAGGAACATCTGTGACTCCAGGGGCATCTCCACAAAACAATTTTATATACATTTAACTAAGGGATACACGTTTAGATCTCGTAAGGTAGGATATTGTACAAAGTATATAACATCATTTTACATGTTGTTATATGTGAACCAACAGATTCATATTTGTGACCCGAGAACAATACTTTCCTGGAAAGTACACTGGATGCCTTGTTCTGGTTTATGGCATTCAGATGATTTAACCATAAATGAGGTCCTTGGTTGCTGTGTTCAGGAGGCAACCGCTGTCCACAGACACATAATACTGACCAAAATATCTTAACAAGTTTATGTAATTACAGAAGAGTAATTGGAAAAATCAGGCACTTGGTGCATTCATTAACAACACATTGGACCCTATTTACAAAACTTTAAAGAATGGTTTTTAAAAGTCCTCTTAGGCTAAACTGTGCTTTGGAAAATGAGAATACTTTTCTAACCCTCTCTAAAACAGTTGACTTCTGAAAATTACCTTTTCACATCTGATTCTGAGAACTGAAATGATCAAACAATTAAAATCTGAAGAAGGACTTAATAGACACACTGAAAGGGTTAAGAGGTTTTTTAAAATCACTTTGTGCTGCTGTTGTGGAACATTTTTTAACTGTCAAGAGCAATTCCTATAAAAATGTATAATTTCTTCTGTGTCTAAAGTTATCTCAAGACGAATGATGGACAACTAAATGAAAGCCATTATTGCAGTAACCCTTATCGATGTTGGATACAGCTCTGGAAGTAGTCTGTTATTTAGTACCATACCTCCTGGTGTCATTTCTGTGCATTTGATGTTTTTGTCCACAACAGTGCAATGTGATTTTATAACCACGTTATAATAAGTTAAATCACAGTTCATTTCCAGTTCCAAAGAATACAAAATAAATAAAAACAACATGATACATAAAGGTCAGTAGACCTCAAACTATTACTTTTAATTAACCCCTAGATGCATTTTTTTTTGGGTCGAGCTAGACAACCTGAAAGACGATCAAGTTCAGATATGGCCCTTTCTTGGATCTCAATGTTGTTGACCTACAGCATAAATAAAGTAAAAAAAAAAAACTTTACCAACAGATAAACGATCAAAACTTGCCACAACAGACATTGATACAATACTTCCAGACAGAACCAATTCTATACAGTAAATGTGTTTTATATGTACGTCTAGCAATGCACAGTGTGCATTGCAATTGCAAAAAACATGTTAAAAACCAACAACTAAACTAAAAACATTTATGAACTTACATAGACACACTACCAAGAATCTTAATGCACTTATAGGAGAATGTGTCTCAGAAAATGACCTTTTCACATCTAATTCTGAAATGATCTAACTTTTAAACTGAAGAAGGACTTAATAAGGACATTTTATGACATACTGCAAGGGTTAAGAGGCTTCTTTGGTAACTTTCATCAGTACTGTTTACTATCATGCTTAATCTCGAAATTCTGTTCTTGCAGTCACTGTTATCAAGTAGATTCAATAAAAATATATTGGTGAACATAGTATATCAATACTGAAAAACAAAAAACCTTACACAACAAAACCTATAAATGTTCCTGAAATAAAGAAATTACAAAAAGGGCAATAGTGGTAACAATCCGAATTACCTGTTTCATTGCGTCATCAAGTTTTTTAAACTGTAGTATTGCTGCATCACAAGCTAATATTTCATCCGTACAGTTCTCGGCAGTCTGAGGGAAGAAAAACAAATATTTTATTGAATAAAGAACATATGTCCAGCCTTCAGCGTTACTGGGCCTTATCCACAAGGAAGACACAAAACAGCACTTTGAAGTAAAAAGATAATACAAGTTACAAACTGGTTTACCCTCGGCATGTTAGTTATAGTTTTTTTTTTTTTTAATGAGTTTTAGGTTTATTTATGACTTTTGGTTTTTTTCAGTTATTTGTAAACAAGATGTTACGTTTTTATTGAGGTGTTGTTTGCCTCCAGATGCTCTTTCATTAAAAGTTATATTGTATTATGTCACAAACAGGTTTATAAAATACACAGGCTGGCTACTTTTAGAACCTGTATATCAAAATGGATTGGGCATCGCCCTGAACTACAGATGCAAATAATGCAACATGCGCTATAAAGATGTGGAAGCAACACAATTGCACAACAGTTAACCAGAATTCACAGGCAAGAAGAGGCATGATCGTGGGTGCATGTTACACAGGTAACACAGTAGCAAGATCAGTCACACGGATAGGCTGCTCCATGACATCAGTCATTATTTCATAGATAAACATACGCTGGATATTGGGGCGGGAGGGGCGGGAGGGAAATTTTTGCAGGGTCTTTCTGTTCACTTTGTATATAATTTTTCAATAAAAACTTAATTACAAAAAAAAAAACCACATACGCTGGATATAGTAACAGAATTACATTTACCTTGTATCTTTGTGGAAGCTTTTTGTATTTTTTCAGTAACCTTTCACAATTTGTCTGCCAAAAAAAACAAAAAAAGTTATTTGAATCCCAGAAGAGACATGCATGTTTCACGGGGCGGGGGTGTTTTGGCAATTTAGGATTGGAGGCTCGGCCTCTAGAACAGGGGAGAAAGAAAGACGGGCCCGGACTCCAACCGCGAGAGCTTTCCCTGTGGAGTCGAGGCTAGCCCTATCGGCCTCCAGGCCCCTGAAAACAGAGTCCTTTGACTTCTCTGAGAGTCTTTATAGGTGGAGCCTCGTGACTGGGTCCCAGTTACCGTCCCGGGATGATAAAGGAGGAAGTAAGACAGAGCCTTTTTCTTAAGGCAAGATAAAGCGCATGAGCTGTGAAAGAATAGTGTGGCTGGTGGTCCCCTCTGACCACACAAAGAACCTGCAGAGTTACTGGAACTCCAGGTCGGGGAAGTGAGAGTCACTATCCCCCCAGAGGGGACCGACACAGAAACATGCGGCATATGAAAAACTGAGGAGGAGGAGGGAGAATGCGAACACAAGAGAAAGAGCAGAGCTGTGACTGGGTTTAAATAGCACTTTCACAGCACTGATAATAAAACTTTCCTGAGAAATCAAATATCAACCAAAAAAAATTGTATTTGGAGACACTTCGGAATCTTTGTCCATTATATCTGCTAGCCAAAAATTTAAAATGTATGTTCTTACCTTTTACCTGCACCTGCAACATTATCTCTGGTGTGTGAGCTTCTGATTTTAGTCTTTTAAAAATAAAAATAACTCCTGGTTTGGTCTTAGTTAAAAATGTAAAAGTGGCAGTATTAGATCTGTATTGAATTTTTTTATTGATACAATAGAAAAATAAAAGCCAAATTGGTGCTTGAACAAAATCTTCAAAAGACCTTTAATTGGGCTAACATATACTTTACAAAGTAGCAAAAACAACATGAATTGTAGACTTACGCAATTAAGGCTCTTGTTCATCCTGTCAATGATTCCTATTGCATCTGGGTTTGAATATATTTTAAGAACCGCTGTATAGAATTCAAAAACCTTCTTCAGAACACAGCGATACATGTTCTTTTTCTGCTGCAATATTGAACAGAAAAAAGCTTTTAGTTGTTTATACATGAAATGGTAAACCTGGGAAGAATATAAGTGTAAATGATACATTTGGGAATTTAGGTGCAGTTTATCCTTGCCTATTAATGCTAAAGTGCAGTTACAAGGGAAAAAGCTCAGTTCACATATGTTTGAATTCTACATTATAGGTTTTAAAGATTGCACATGCTATGGAGAGTGCTGGTAACATTCAGCCACTGTGCAGTTCATTTGTGGTCTTGCAGTGTTTTACTATAGAAATTATTCAATGGGCTTTCCTAGAGGTTAAACTGTAGAAACAAACCGTTTTTCAAAACCATTGAAAAGAGCTTGTGGTATTTATCTAAAATATGTAACTGTAGATACAGTTTGTCACAGTATCAACCAGGATAAGCCTTTCTTGGCAATATTTGCTTACCTTAATTATTTGAAACTTTGCTATACAGAGAAGGATACTTGAATTGTTTGATGGTTCAACCTGGTAAAAAAAACATATTAAAATAAAATTAGATGTAAAAATAGGCATATTAATATCACTTTTGTTAATGTCACCCTCCACTTAATATCTCAAGCTCCTAATAATATCAGTTTGCTGTTACCATGCTCGCTGTGGTTAATATCACTCACATACAGGAAAACTCATTTCCACTTGCTTTGGGAAATAATAGGGCTAGTTTAGAAGGTTTACATGCAAGTATATTGCTGTACAGTACTGACATGTGCTATATAGCACAATATAACAGACTGTACAGAACACTGCAATGTGGATGTTTACAGCTTTCTTTTTTGTATTACAGAATTTTGTAATACACTGTATATTGAAAAGAAAATGTATCAATGAACACAATACGCAATCAATGCAATACCTATATTTGAGAATCAACACAGGTTATTGAGTAACTCCTGTTAAAGTCAAGTCTGCTTATTATCACCATGTATAGTCAATCCCTTTGAAGTGATATTAAAAGGGTGTTAACTATATATAAGAGAAACGCACTTACTGGAATAATTGGAATGTGTTGTTTTAATTCAGCTAGTTTACTCTCATACTCGCCGTCACTGCTAGTAGAAGTACAGCTTGCTGCTTTAATGCATTGTCCTTTGCATTTTCCCTCTGCAAACATTTGGCAATTTAATCCGACTGACAGTGCCAGCAACAGGAACATAAGCCAACAACCCATACTGTAACTTAATTATGTACTTCTTGTAGCTTCAATGAAAAATCTCTTCCACCTTTCTCAAAGTGATTTCTATATGGACTACTTATGTTTTAAAAAATTATTTCCTTGTGATGTCACTGTGGGTCCTCCCTCCTTACTTTCCTTTGACAGAGGAACAGGAGAAGCTTGATGGCTATAAATAATTCCGACTGAGACACTCCCCCACCCCAGTCACAAAACCAGATCCATCACTTCTGTTTGCCAAGAACAATACTTGGCTGGCATCTCCCAAAAGTTATAATGTATAGAAGCTAATAATTTGCTGAATTCATTCAATAATGTTTTTATTTTTTGCCAGTATCGTTTGGTTGAAACAAATGTCCTTTGTCAGTGCATATGTAATGACATCTTATGTAGGTCATGACATGTTGTGGCAATGTCCTAGATACTAATTATAGATAAGAGCTGTCAACATAGGGCATATTTTACAGCCTTTTTAAACTCACAAAAAAACTAGCACAAGCATAGGCAGAGCATAAGATTTCCATGTAACAAAATAATTAAGAAATTGCTGAAAGTTCTGATCAGAAAGTCCTATTGCGTTTCCATGTCTTCAAACCTGTACGTTTTGAAAGCAGATCTTTAGAAACCCATTTATTTTGGTTCTTGATCAACCAGGTCAACCATTTAGATCCAATTCATTTTTGGGCAGATACTGCACTAAGACATAAGATATGGTTCACACATTTAACGTCCATTTTTAATTAAGTGAACCAGTATTTCCTATATAACACAGTAATGGACAATTTGATTATTATTATTATTATTATTATTATTATTTATTTCTTAGCAGACGCCCTTATTCAGGGCGACTTACAATTGTTACAAGATATCACATATACATTATTTCACATTATACCGATAGTGATTGAACTGGAATGTCCTGATTTTGTATTGTTGATACTTTGCCAGATTACACACACTTTGACAGATTCAGCCAACATGTATTTTAGGCCGTATCAATAATGGGATCAAATTCAGAGGGGTTACACTTAAAAATGTGTTGGGGGTCAGATTATGGAAAGTAAAATTCCTTTCAACACTTAGTTTTTCTGTCAGTAACCAGCCAGCTGGTTCCACTAATGACTCAGATGGTTGCCATGATCCCAAGAACACTGCTGAAGTGATATACCCCAGGAAGTGCAATAGACTAGACCTGAAAGTAAAGCATTATTTCACAAAGATATATGTTTTTAACAACCTGTGCTTCTTTCAGAACTGCATATTAACTTAACATTTGCTGGAAACCTGTGGTTTATTTCTGTAAAGATGTATACTTTGTCAGCATGATGTAAAAATACCAAGGCTTTAGGACTTTGGATCAATATCATAGGGATAACAAGGGACAAGACAAATACTGATGCGAGTGCAATGCAAAATCTGGTAGCATTTAAAGTAATCTCAAAAGAACCCTGCAGAGTAGATGTGGTGTAGTCACATCACGTCCAAAATGTGTGTTTCTGAATGGCTTCTTTTTAAGAACAGCTGATTGGTTATTGAAAGGAAAGATCTCAGTGAAGGGGCGGGGACAATTTCATCCTCCAGGTAAAATAACAGGGAATACAAGTCTAAAAGCATGGCTTGCAGACATATATACTTCCTGAACCTAGTGTACTACCAGATTTCATGTTTTAGAATGAAACTAGATGTTTGCTAAAACACATTTTTCCATATAGACCACGTATAAAGAATGTATGTGCATGCAGAGAAAATTTATGAAATTGTTTTGTTAGTATGACACAAATAGTGATTCTTGGTGGTAAATCTCGCTTCCGACCTATGAGGGCGCTAAGTAACGGGAATGGAGTACCCTGGACTGGTTGGCCTGACAATTCATTCCCAGGGTTAAAAGAAAGTCGGTCATCTAGAAAGGGGACGGAACTCTGGTGCACTAACTCATCGACCCGGAAGGGAAACGATGTGGCGGCTGCGGATTTGAGGAATGGCTGCACTTGTTTACCAAGGGGTCATAAGTGACGGTACAAATAGGGGACGGAAAGACATGATCTGTTCCTTCGTTTATGGTTAAGGAAACAACCCAGAAGGACCATTGTTGCGATATCGTACGTGAGTGTTTTGTTTGTTTTGTCTCATCTCTAATTGTTACTGTTATTAGTAGATGGCTAACACGGTCCGGAGCTGTCACCAGAGGCCAGCACGAACCTGGACATCACTACACCTGTGTCACGATAATTATTGTATTAGCACCACAAGCACTGCAGTACGCACCCAGGACTGGTGACCGTGTTTGTGTATTGTGTTTGTAACCGGATTGTGTTTATTATTTGGGATTGGCTCTGTATTTGCTCTAGAGCCCCTTTGTGGGGACATTGTAGCAAGAAAACCAAGGTAGCGTTAGTTATTTGAAACTGTCTTTTTCTTTTACTCTGACATGCACTGTTTCAAACTGTGTAACTAAAAAGATAACTTTTAAAGCAGCCTTCCTACATATTGGTTCTTTCATAACACAACCTCATACTCGCGTAACAGGACGAACATGTTCAAATTTATTCATATAAATGTATAGTTATATTAAATACACATAAAAACTAATGATTAATTAGCGTATGGCCTGAGAGTGTATGGCCTGGGAGTATTGTTTTGGTCACTAGACCTGGATTATAAATAAAATCTATTTTCTGATTGGATTATCCTACACCTGTACCCTGCGAACCACTTTGCCACAGTTAGCTACATTTACTTAAAGCTGTTTGGATTGTGAAAATGAAAATAAACATTCATTTAATACCACAGTCTTTACAATAGTAAAATCATTGTGAAGTCCTCTGTCTTAAGGATGAAATGCCATTAATATTAATAATAACCTAGGAGTTGTACTTGTGTTGCTGAACTCAGAGGGTGTGATGTGATTGAATGAAACCTTGATGTAAAGGCAGTTGTGTTTCCATATAGAAGGTATTTTTCTTTTATAAAAACTTCTTTCAAGAAATGGTATCAGGCAATAATGTAACTGGGCTGTCATTTTCTGCCCATCGGCAGAGGACAGGACATAAAGCTTTTCCATACGGATATGTTTTGAACAATTTTCAAATAATCCTACATCATCCCAATAGATTTTGGAACCACAGTATTGAATTACATGGACGGCACGGTGGTGCAGTGGTTAGCGCTGCTGCCTCACAGCTCCAGGGTCCTGGGTTCGATTCTGCCTCAGGGGTCTGTCTGTGTGGAGTTTGCATGTTCTCCCCATGTTCAGTTGGTTTTTCTCCGGGGATTCTGGTTTCCTCCCACAGTCCAAAGACATGCTGGCTAGGCAGATTTGCCTCACAGCGTTATCTCGCCCTCTTGTGTTTTATTGCTTAAGTCTGTTTGCCAGAATTATGTCACAAGTTTTTGTAGTGGAGGAGAATTGGATCACTAAGTATATCATCATCTTTCAGGCTGACACATATAGGAATGCCCAGGAAGAATCCTGGTCTTGTTTGTTTATGACACTAAACGCTCACTTTCACACCTACAGTATACACTTACAAACTACACAGAGAAAAATATTTCTTTATCCATTCAACTGATTATCATTTTCAGTCTTCAGTTTCCCTGATTACCAGGAAAGACTATTCAAATTAAACACAGATCGATATACTGTAGCAGCATGGTGCAAAGCTCTTTTGCAGTGCTTAGGACTTGACATGCTTGAGTGTTTCTGATGCCAAGACGCTGGTTGTGCCTTTACCCTTTTTACATAAAGCTAAGCAAACATGAAACAATAGGCAGGGTTTTGAAGCCTTGGTTATCACTGCTTTAAGCTGTTGCACCAGAGTTTCCCCTCCACTTGCTACTCAGTTTATGAGCTGAACATGCCTGATAAGCAAGGTCTAGTTCACTGATATAAACTGGCCTAATTCTTTCCCACTTACCAGTCTTGCTACCCACATGCATGTGCTAGAGGCTTGAGGGAATTTCCATGAAGGTGTGAAGCTGCAAACTGATGCGAACCACTGCACCACCGTGCCGTCCATGTAATTCTGCTGCACGCCTGGTGTTCTCTCTGCCTCGCTTCGCCCACGCTACTCCACTACTCCGCTCGCTCCACTGGCTCCCGATCACCGCTCGCATCCAGTTCAAGACTCTTGTACTAGCCTACAGATGCCTTGACCAGACTGCACCCAGCTACCTCCAGACCCTCATCTCTCCCTACACCCCCACTCGACCTCTCCGCTCCGCCTGCACTAGAAGACTGGCTCTACCTCCGCTACGCTCCCCTGCCTCCAGAGCCCGCTCCTTCTCCACCCTTGCTCCGCAGTGATGGAATGACCTTCCTACAGATGTCAGGACTGCCTAGTCCCTGACCACATTCCGGCGCCTCCTTAAGACTCACCTCTTCAAACAGCACCTGTAGAACTCCTCTGTTTGTATCCTGGGACACTATCACCCTTCATTTAAATGTGCTTTTATTTTTCTCTTATCTGCCCCCTATTTTACTGCATTTAATCCTGTACTTCAGAATACTGTAATCTGCCAAGTGTTTAACCTGTAGTATTTTGTATTTAATCATATCCTGATGCCTGATGTAACTATCACTATTTAATCATATCCTGATGTAACTATCACTATTATCTGCTGTATTATTGAATTGTGGTTTGTCACACTTGAACAAAAGTTATTGAATTTCTTGCTCTTATTGTATTACTTGTGTTGTAACACTTGAAATGTATTTGCTTACGATTGTAAGTCGCCCTGGATAAGGGCGTCTGCTAAGAAATAAATAATAATAATAATAATAATAATAATGCTATCTCTGACTGCACAGTGCCCCCAGCACCCAAACCACCTATCTCTGTTCATGCTTGAGGCCCCAAGGAATTGTAAGGGTTTGACCCACTGTGGCAAAGTGCCCGGCCCTATGTATATAATATATGTGTGCTGTTATTTATTGTATTATGATTTATTATTTATAAATGACGGCAAATAGCCGTGTGTGTTTGGTCACCTGTATAAAAAGCCTGCAGTTTTCTGCGCTCTGGGTGGAGAGTAGTGGAGAGAACGAGAGCGAGAGAAGGTGTCTGAAAACAAAATAAACTAAGAAATCAAGGATCAGTGAAGGCTACTGCCCAGCCTGACTTATATTTCTTAGTGTTCTTGATTTTTGTTTTTATTTATTTATTTATTTATTTATTTATTTATTTATTTATTTTTACTCTTATTTTTGTTCAAACCTTTTATTCTATTGTTTGGAAAATAAACGGCGCTGCAGCGCCTTTGCCCTGCAGCATTTGCCTCTTTGTGTGTTCCTGCATCTGGCCTGACGTCACCACTCAGCATTTCCTGTGACACCCACCTAGAACACTGACATCAAAACTACCCTGACTTCCCAGGATACCCTGCTAGCAGCACGCTGAACAGCCCAGAAGCACAACGTGATGTTGTCATGTATCTATGTTGTTCCTTTACTTGAACAATGTGCAAGAAATGAAGTGCTCTTTAAAGGTCAAAATTATCCTAAATCATCATCAGTCTTCAAAAATGAAATTTAATAAGGTTAAAATTGTTCACTGTCCAGCACAGAATTAAAGACCAGTGTCATATCCAAAGAACTTTCCATTGCTCCACCCTTGATCAATCCTCCGATGAGAAACTATTCACAAGCAAGGCCCCAATACTTTAATCTGTTCTAGGTCAATCATAAATACTTTTTTTTTAATGAAATAAAACTGAAATTCACTCCCTGTGTTGTTGACATATGTACTTAAGAGAATATTTGAGTGCAGTCAGCTATCTGAATACAGTATGAATACCTGCATTTGTGTAACTTTTTTGTGCAATTTATTATTTTGATGTGGTTTCAAAACACCTGGTATATTTACTAGGGGTGTGCTGATACTTTCAGAGTAATTGCTTTTAAGAAATATTTAATAAATCAAAACACACATTTATTAATGTGTTGATATCAAAACAAGAAAAGCTACCCTTTCACTACCTTTACAATTGAGTACCAATTAATTGTAATTAACTTCCACCTTGAGTGTTTTAAAAGCCGATTGGATTTGAATTTTCCTGTCATCTGGGGCGCTGCCATTTTTACTGCTGGACCGAGTCTGTAAACTGACTGTTACAAATGAAGTAGTCATGCAACTGATTTGTCACGTAAACATGTGACCGCTGTGGAAACTGGGATATGCATTTCTTTAAGTTTAATCAGAGATAGCACTTTTCCTAGGGCTACAATCCTGCAATTCACTGCAGACATGATTCATATCTAAGGAAACCAAGGAAAGTGAAAAAAAGACTCCTATCAAAAGGATAAAAGAAAAGCAAGACAAATAATCGCTTATAAAATCTATATGAGTTTTAGTTAGTTTGATCACGACAGGTCCTGTATTAAATACCACTGTTTTTGATTGCTGCTCAGTAATTGTGTAAACAAGGGAAAGCCAGGGACTGCATTATTTTGTGTTGAGTAATTAACACATTTCATTCCATTTAACTTCAGATTTCTTAAAGGCAATGTGGCGGGGTGCCCCGCCCATGTGTGTGTGTGTGTGGTGCACGGAGTGTGGGTTATGTAGCACAGGTGGTTTAAAATTTGTTTTGCACAATCACTTCACATGCAGATTAAAGTGGGTATTTGTATGGGGGCACGTGGAGTGCACAATTAGTTCACGTGCAGACTGTGCCTGTTCAATTGAATGATTTTAACAAGCAATCGAGCCAGACACATCTTTCATCGGGGCTGGTCTGTTTAGAGGCGGAACAAAAGTCGGAAAGAAAACATAACTAATAATTACAATTGCTATTCATGCTGGTTTTACACCAGCGCGATACTTGTGTGTTCCGTGTTTGTCTGTTTTGGCCACCGTGCCGTTTTGTTTTATGAAGGTCTTCTGTTTTGTTTAAACCTTTTATTTATAATTAAACGTGTGCCTCAGCACTTTCATACCCTGCAATACTGACTGTCTGTGTCCACTCTCTTCCGGGTCTGACATCACCCACAAAGCTATCCTGTGACAGGCAATTACTCAGTAATTACAAGTATCGGCACACCTCTAATCTTCACCCTTTATCTTTAAGGATATTGTTTTATCTTGTACACAGAACATCCTACATCCAGTAAACATAAGTAAACCCCAGTCGCTGAACTCTTTTGAAGAACTGCGGAGGCTTTGCAAGCCTCGTGCTCCCTTCTGTGGTTTAACTCAGGGCTGGGAGGATCAGCTGTGACCCACATTCAAGGAAAATCAACACAACAGACTTTCTAAATAGACACAGAGAAAGTGACTTATTTCTGGAGTGTATATACCTATAAACACATGTGACAAATGTACTTATTCAGTTTTTGTATGGAGGAATACTGCTATATTACTGTAACGTCATCCCAATGCTTGTACCAGTTGGCTGGCAACACTGTATTGCATATGAAAATGTAGGCTTCTGAGACAGTAAATGCAATATGCTACAGAGAGTGGCAAAGTATTGTAGCATATGGAATACACTAATGAGCATTACAAATGCATGAATTATTTTCTCACCTGTACTACTGTACTGTTGCAGCAGTTTAGGTACTTCTCAGCCAGTAGTTGATCCAGTATATGGAAATGTATTTTGAAAGACAGGCCCCGATGCACGACCTTATTGTGGGCCCTAGATCCCAAACCTGAATGTAACACTGGTTTGTAAACGTAAAACAACATGCCATCTCAAGTGTTCAGTATATAACCATATTGAATTCTCAGCATGTTAGCATGCATGACACAATATAGGACTGCATGTAATAAGAAAGGTTTCATCATCTACTTGCACTGCAGTCTGTGCGCATCTTTACACCCACACTACACTGTGTGTAATCACAAGCTAACACGTTTAAACACCAGTCCCTTCAAGGAAACGTATTTCAATGATATTTAGCAATAGAGCCCGAAGAAGAGAGCTTTGTCTGCCTCAAGCCAAAGGCGAGGGCAGGCATTTAACATAACGAGAAGGGCCTTACCAGACTATAAAGCTTTATTATGACAGTTCTGTTGCTATTAGGAAATAGATATGTTAAAAAAAAAAAAAAAAAAAAAAAAATTTCTGTAATATTTTTCGTCATTTTATCCAGTGCTCGTTTTTGTTGCTAATGAATACAAACGTTTTCCCCGTTATCTGTGAGTAATAGTGCGGTTTGCACAGAATTCCCCATTATTCTGTGAGTAATAGTGCGGTTTGCACAGAATTCCCCATTATTCTGTGAGTAATAGTGCGGTTTGCACAGAATTCCATCTGGGGTCTTGCAGACTTCACTCGGGCTTCATCCCAGCGGTGGATGCTTCGTGGGGATTTCCAATTGCAAATAATAATAAAAAAAGCTCCTACTTAGATGGAGCAGTTCTTCAGTTCAGGTACCTTGTACAGAAAAGCAAACATGGTTGTGAACTGTTTGTAAAACATGTAAAGAATAAAAGTACAACTAACCTATTTTTTCTATTCAAAGAGGAGGTTAAATGTCTAAGATACTGTGGCAATGTGCCCCGCCCCTGTGTGTATATTATGTGTTGTATGTTGCGTGCGTGTGTAAATGTTGGTGTATAGTCATTGGTACACGGGATATAAACGGGTCTGTGTTTCACGTGTATTTAAAAAGTGTAGATTTGTATTTAGGCACGAGGAGGGCACAAATCACTTCACGTGCTGGTTAAATGTAATATGTAAGCACAGGGTTGCACAGAATTAATTCACGTGCTGGGATTCAAGTGAATAATTAATTAGTAATTGAATCCCAGCACAACAGTATATATAGACACATTTTCTTTCACTCGTGGTTGTGTGTTCAGGGCGAAGGAACGGGAGAGAGTGAGGAGATAATCTATAGAGAAGCAATTGCTACGTGGTACGTGTTTGTTTAGTGTTCGTCCCTGTGTGTCAGTGTCTGTTCGTTTTGTTTATCTGTTTATTTTGGCGTAAGTGCCGTGTCCTGTTTTGTGTTTAAAACCTTTTATTTTCTGTTCTGTTTATTTATTAAATGCTGAGCGAAAGCTTTCGCTCAGCTCCACCAAACTCTACCTCTCGTTTTGTTTATTTATTTCCTGCTTCTGGTCTGACGCCACCCACTCCGGCCGTCTTTGTGACACGTGGTGTCCTGCGTGGGATCTACAGCGCCTCCAGGACTCAGGCCAGAGCAGGAACCACATATTCCCCCCCCTCCTCCTCCCTCCTCTATCTCCCCTGATGACTTTGACTTTTTTGTCACCAACTCACTTAAGTGTGCCCGAGCTGCCTCTCTCTCCTCTGTCCTAATTCTCCTCGACCTCTCTGCTGCCTTTGACACTGTTGATCACTCTATTCTACTATCCTCTCTTGCTGACCTGGGGATCTCTGGCACTGCTCTGGCCTGGTTCTCCTCCTACCTCTCCAACCGCACTTACCAGGTAACCTGGCGTGGAGCAACCTCCACACCTCACCCTCTCTTAACTGGAGTCCCCCAAGGGTCAGTCTTGGGTCCTCTCCTGTTCTCTCTCTACACCCGCTCCCTGGGCCCCCTCTATAGTTTCTCATACCATTTCTATGCTGATGATGCTCAGATTTTCCTCTCCTTCCCCACCTCTGACTCCACCATCTCCTCCCGTATCTCTACCTGTCTGTCTGCTATTTCCTCCTGGATGCACTTGCATCACCTCAAACTCAACCTCTCTAAATCTGACCTCCTTTTCTTTCCCTCCTCCTCCCCCTCCTCTGATCTCTCTGGAATCTACCACACTCTCTCCCTCTTCCTCAGCTAAGAACCTTGGAGTCACCCTGGACCCCTGCCTCTCTTATTCCCAGCACATCTCCACTCTGGCACGCACTTGCCGATTCTTCCTGAGCAACATCCGAAGAATCCGACCCTTCCTCACCAACTATGCTACCCAGCTCCTGGTCCAGGCCCTGGTACTCTCCCGCCTAGACTACTGCAACTCCCACCTGGCTGGCCTCCCTGCGTCCGCCACCCGTCCGCTCCAGCTCATCCAGAACTCTGCTGCCCGCCTGGTGTTCTCTCTGCCTCGCTTCGCCCACGCTACTCCACTACTCCGCTCGCTCCACTGGCTCCCGATCACCGCTCGCATCCAGTTCAAGACTCTTGTACTAGCCTACAGATGCCTTGACCAGACTGCACCCAGCTACCTCCAGACCCTCATCTCTCCCTACACCCCCACTCGACCTCTCCGCTCCGCCTGCACTAGAAGACTAGCTCTACCTCCGCTACGCTCCCCTGCCTCCAGAGACTGCTCCTTCTCCACCCTTGCTCCGCAGTGATGGAATGACCTTCCTACAGATGTCAGGACTGCCCAGTCCCTGACCACATTCCGGCGCCTCCTTAAGACTCACCTCTTCAAAGAGCACCTGTAGAACTCCTCTGTTTGTATCCTGGGACACTATCACCCTTCATGTAAATGTGCTTTATTTTGCTCTTATCTTCCCCCTAGTTTACTGCATTTAATCCTGTACTTCAGAATACTGTAATCTGCCAAGTGTTTAACCTGTAGTACTTTGTATTTAATCACATCCTAATGTAACTATCACTATTTAATCATATCCTGATGTAACTATCACTATTATCTGCTGTATTATTGAATTGTGGTTTGTCACACTTGTACTTTGCTTGAACAAAAGTTATTGTATTTCTTGATCTTATTGTATTACTTGTATTGTAACACTTGAAA
Source organism: Acipenser ruthenus (assembly GCF_902713425.1). NCBI lineage: Eukaryota > Metazoa > Chordata > Actinopteri > Acipenseriformes > Acipenseridae > Acipenser > Acipenser ruthenus. The sequence goes on from NW_026708725.1 coordinate 28,294, forward strand.
TGTATTTGCTTACGATTGTAAGTCGCCCTGGATAAGGGCGTCTGCTAAGAAATAAATAATAATAATAATAATTTGGATGAAAAAAAAAAAAAAAATGGCAGAAGACGCCATCAAACTGCAGGACTGGATCCTGGAAAATGCTGGGCTGGAGGCCCAGTCTATACCAGTAGCCGTCCGGTTCCTGCAGTTGATGGACAGCGAGCGATGGGAGGCGTATGCGAGGGAACAGACCGTAAGCACCTGGGAGGAAGGTGTGGAATTGGTCCTCAGCTACCTGGAGGCGGTCATAACTACTACAACAGCCCAGGTAGCAGGTCCACCACCAGAGGAAGAATGCCTGCTGTCCCCGTCTCCACCAGCAGAGGAAGAATGCCTGCTGGTTTTGCCTCCACAGCCCGAGCGGGAGGAGCCAGAGCGTCCACAGCCCGAGCGGGAGGAGGCAGAGCGTCCACAGACCCTGTGTGTCAGTGTCTGTTCGTTTTGTTTATCTGTTTATTTTTGCGTAAGTGCCGTGTCCTGTTTTGTGTTTAAAGCCTTTTATTTTATTTTCTGTTCTGTTTATTTATTAAATGCTGAGCGAAAGCATTCTCTCAGCTCCACCAAACTCTACCTCTCGTTTTGTTTATTTATTTCCTGCTTCTGGTCTGACGCCACCCACTCCGGCCGTCTTTGTGACAGATACAAATGGCAAAATCATAGATGAAGAAAAAAAATAGCAAATAAATGATTACTTTTCAAGTTTTTACAAAGGAGGATACAGCCAACATGCCCCACATGTTGACCTGTTCCTATCCAGTTTTAAATAACTTTAGCATTAGAGGCAGAAGTGTTAAAGGGACTAGGAGCTCTTAAAATAAACAATTCCCCTGGCCAAGATGAGATCCTCCCAATAGTACTCAAAGAAATGAGAGAAGTTATTTACAAACCACTAACCAAGATCATGCAACAGTCTCTTGACACAGGGGTTGTACCGACAGACTGGAGAATTGCAAACGTAATACCGATCCACAAAAAGGGAGACAAAACCAAACCAGGTAACTACAGACCAATAAGCCTGACTTCTATTATATGTAAACTTATGGAAACTATAATAAGATCCAAAATGGAAAATTACCTATATGGTAACAGTATCCTGGGAGACAGTCAGCATGGTTTTAGGAAAGGGAGATCGTGTCTAACTAACCTGCTTGATTTTTTTGAGGATGCAACATAGACAATGGATAATTGCAAAGCATACAGCATGGTTTATTTTGATTTCCAGAAAGCTTTTGACAAAGTCCCACAAAAAGATTATTTCTCAAACTGAATGCAGTAGAGATTCAAGGAAATGCATACACATGGATTAGGGAGTGGTTAACATGTAAAAAACAGAAAGTACTGTGTTGGAAAACATGGAACAAGTATTGAATAGCAGTTTGCTACGCATGAGGAATGACGGCTGTATTCATGTTATTTTTCTGAAAAGTGATTTAACATTGGATAGAAAAAACTGTTAGTTCCAAAAATGCAAGCACTGCTGTGATAGATGAAAGCTGCAATATGGTAGAGAAGTTAAGATTCTTTTGTGTCAAAGCAAATGGCTGGCCAGCAGCACACGGCTGTACAAACAAGTCCTTTGATCTCCAGCCCTGACATGAAAGAAGTTTGCCCTTCGGGAGTCCACTGGGTTATAAAACTAGTTAACAGGTTTTTGCTTAGAAAATACAGCTGGTTTATGACGGGGTCATAAAGCTAGTTTTCAAGGGGGACCGAAGAGCCAAAAAGAGATAATGAAACTGGGATCAAAGTGTCTTAGGCAAATCGGAGAGATAGGAACAAGGAAGATGACAAAAACCAGATGTATGGACCTTTGTGACACCAGGGTCTGAAGAAAGCACTGAGTTCAGAGATCTTCACACTAGATCACACACACACACACACACACACACACATAATGATAATGAGTTGTACCTTTTCTATTGGTTAAGTGTCAGAGAAAGAGGAGGAGAGAGACACCTATGCAGAAGGGTATTTAATGTCATGCAACAATTGTAAGAACGAGTATTCTGTGTCCTGTACCTGGGACCAGACTCCCTGCATATTTCAATAAACCTAACAACTGACTGAAGAAAAGGACTCTGTGCAGTTTCTTGGATCTACTTACTCACCATCCTCTTTTTTAAGTTACATCATACTGATTTAGAGGAGAAACCTCAAAGTGGAGCGATGATAACCAATGGTGTACCACAGGAATCAGTATTAGGTCCTCTGCTATTCCTAATCTACATTAATGATTTAGATTCTGGTATAGTAAGCAAACTTGTTAAATTTGCAGGCGAAATTTGCGGTCATTCAAAATTATCTAGACAGCAATCAAAACTGGGCAGACACACAGCAAATTACATTTAATAGAGTAAAGAGTGTACGGTACTGCATGCAGGCGATTAAAAATGTGCATTATATACCTAATATCAGACCTAGGTGTTTATGTTGACTCAGAAATGTCTTCATCTAGACAATGTGGGGAAGCTATAAAAAAGGCCAACAAGATGCTCAGATATATAGTGAAAAGTGTTGAATTTAAATCAATGGAAATAATGTTAAAACTTTACAATGCATTAGTAAGATCTCAGCTAGAATATTGTGTTCATTTCTGGTCACCTCGTTATAAAAAGGATATTGCTGCTCTAGAAAGAGTGCAAAGAAGAGCAACCAGAATTATCCCCGCTTTAAAAGACATGTCGTATGCAGACAGGCTAAAATAATTGAATCTATTCATTCTTGAACAAAGAAGACTACGCGGTGATCTGATTCAAGCATTCAAAATTCTAAAATGTATTGACAATGTCGACCCAAGGGACTTTTTCGACCTGAAAAAAGAAACAAGGACCAGGGGTCACAAATGGAGATTAGATAAAGGGGCATTAAGAATAGAAAATAGGAGGCACTTTTTTACACAGAATTGTGAGGGTCTGGAACCAACTCCCCAGTAATGTTGTTGAAGCTGACACCCTGGGATCCTTCAAGAAGCTGCTTGATGAGATTCTGGGATCAATAAGCTACTAACAACCAAACGAGCAAGATAGGCCGAATCTCCCATATGATATTTATAATGCACATTTTTATTGCCTGCATGCAATACTCTACACTTTTCTCTATTAAATGTAATTGTTATTTTTGTGTCGTCTGCAAATTTAACAAGTTTGCTTACTATACCAGAATCTAAATCATTAATGTCGATTAGGAATAGCAGAGGACCTAATACTGATCCCTGTGGTACACCACTGGTTATCTCGCTCCGTTTTGAGGTTTCTCCTCTAATCAGTACTTTCTGTTTTCTACATGTTAACCACTCCCTAATCCATGTGCATGCATTTCCTTGAATCCCTACTGAGTTCAGTTTGAGAATTAATCTTTTATGCGGGTCTTTGTCAAAAGCTTTCTGGCAATCTAAATAAACCATGTTGTACGCATTGCATTTATCCATTGTCAATGTTGCATCCTCAAAGAATTCAAGCAGGTTAGTTAGACACAATCTCCTTTTCCAAAAACCATGCTGACTGTCTCCCAGGATATTGTTACCATATAGGTAATTTTCCATTTTAGATCTTATTATAGTTTCCATAAGTTTACATATAATAGAAGTCAGGCTTATTGGTCTGTAGTTACCTGGTTCGGTTTTGTCTTCCTTTTTGTGGATCGGTATTACGTTTGCAATTTTCCAGTCTGTCGGTACAACCCGTGTCGAGACTGTTGCATGATCTTGGTTAGCGGTTTGTAAATAACTTCTTTCATTTCTTTGAGTACTATTGGGAGGATCTCATCCTGCCCAGGGGATTTGTTTTATTTTAAGAGCTCCTAGTCCCTTTAACACTTCTGCCTCTGTAATGCTAAAGTTATTTAAAGCTGGATAGGAACAGGTAGACGTGGGGCATATGTCTGGTCCAGTAGGAGGCTGTCTGGTCCAGTGGTTAAAGAAAAGGGCTTGTAACCAGGAGGTCCCCGGTTCAAATCCCACCTTAGCCACTGACTCATTGTGTGACCCTGAGCAAGTCACTTCACCTCCTTGTGCTCCGTCTTTCGGGTGAGACGTAATTGTAAGTGACTTTGCAGCTGATGCATAGTTCACACACCCTAGTCTCTGTAAGTCGCCTTGGATAAAGGCGTCTGCTAAATAAACAATAATAATAATAATAATAATAATGTTGTTGTCCGTGTCCTCCTTTGTAAAAACCTGTGAAAAGTAATCATTTAATATATTTGCTATTTTTTTTTCTTCGTCTATGATTTTGCCATTTGTGTCTCTTAGACATTTAACCTCCTCTTTTGAATGTTCTCTTGCTGTTATAATATTGGAAAAATATTTTGGAATTGGTTTTAGCCTATGTAGCAGGGCGATTGCCCTGCATATGTGTATTTAGTGTTGATATCATTTGTATGGGGAAATGGGTTTATTTTGTGTCGTTTTGGGAGCTGATTTATTTGATTGAATTATTGTTTACAGACGGACGCTCGATTGAGACTTGCTGCCTGCTAGGCATGGTTGAGGCGAAGGGCAGCAGGTGATTGGCTGGGCTGGACCTCAGTCAGCAGGTGGGCGGGTTTGATCGAGTGTCCGTCAGGTTAAAAACATCCGCGGGAGATGGCTCAGGGCTGCTGCAAGGCCTGCCGTTTTCACGGCACCTTTGATTTATAGTTTGTGGTATTGTGTTTTATTTTGCACTTTTGTACAGCTTGATGTACTGGTCCTCTGTGCGTTACCATCGCTGGTAACGTCACATGACCACCTTTATTTTACTTTCGTTTCTGTTTGTTTGTGAATAAAACCTGCGCGCCTGTACCGGCGTTTTCAACACCACCACGTCTGTCTCTCTGTAGTTTGTAAACAGCGGCTACCCACACGCGTGACACGAGGAAGACCCTGTCACAGCCCCCTTAGCAATATTGATTTCTATCTCTCTCTTGGCCTTTCTAACTTCCTTTTTGATTTGTGTTTGCAGTTCCAAGTACTCTTTCTGTGTACTTTGTTTTTGGTCCTTTTTAAACGCCCTGAAAAGTGCCTTTTTTCGCGGAGTATTTTTTTAAAATTGATCTATTAAACCATTTTTGGCCATTTTGTTTTAGATTTAGATTTGTCTACTTTTGGGATGTATTGTTTTTGCGCCTCTAGTACTACATTTTTAAAAACAGCCATCCTTTTTCTGTGGATGTTTTCTCTATTTTCACTCCAGTCTACTTCTGTTAGTCTCTGTTTCATACCTTCATAGTTTGCTTTTCTAAAATTGTAAACCTTAGCTTTAGTCATTACTTTTGGGGGTTTTAAAAAAACACTTCAAATGAGACCATGTTGTGGTCTGAGTTTGCCAATGGCTCTCTGACCTCTGTTTTAGTTATTCTGTCTTCGTTATTTGAAAAGACTAAATCAAGGCATGCCTCCCCTCTAGTCGGTGCCTTGACAAATTGTGTTAGGAAGCAGTCATTTGTCATTTCCCGCCATTTCAATTTCGTCCGTCGTGCTCCCCACCGGGTTCTCCATTTTATACGGGGGAAGTTGAAATCCCCCATTTAGTATGGTTTCTCCTTTTCTACACGCATTTCTAATGTCATTGTATAACAGATTAATTTGCTTAGCTTCTGAATTTGGCAGTCTATAACATGCTCATATTATTATGCCCTTTGAATTTGTGTCCATTATTCTGACCCATATTGATTTGGCGTTGTTTTCTTTGTCCAGATTTAACACCTGGGCTTCGACTATTTCTTATGTATAGCGCTACTCCTCCGCCTCTTCTGTCCTGCCTGTCTTTTCTATACAGTGTGTACTCACTAATATTATATTCGTTTCCATCACTCTGACAACCAATTTTCTGTAACACCTATCGCATCGTAGTTACTTGTTAGTGCAGTAGCTTCAAGTTGTAACATTTTGTTCTATACATTTAATAGTTGTCTTACCTGAGTTGTTGCCCTTGTTTTGATGTGGTCTCCCTTCTGTTTTTTTGTTTTCTCCCCCTTCCTTTCTAGTTTAAAATGCTTCTGGACCTCTTCAAGGATCCTTTCTCCGAGTAGATTGGTTCCCTTACTGTTTAAGTGCAGACCGTCCCGAAAGGTGAAGCCTTCCTGTGTGCACCACGATTTCAGCCATGCATTTTTATTTTGTATTTCCAGCTGTCCATATGGTCCTTTGCAAGGTGCCGGCAGTATCCCAGCACCGGCTATTCCTCCACCACTGACTGTAATCCATCTTTTGCTATTGAAGTGCAGTTTGAGTGTGATGCATCGGGATCAAGCCAGCTCTGTTGTAGTTTTCCCGCTCTTGAGCCTCACAGCTCAGGTGTTGCATAACTCTGTGCAACATCTTCACATTTTATGATTAACTTGCCAAAATGTAAATTAGTTAACGTCTACTCCTTTTCATTCTTTAGCAAATTGCAAATAAAATTACAACTCCTCTTAAAAATAGAGGCGTGCAGTTGCTGGGAGCGGTTGGAGGTTATTTGAGTGGGCTGTTTATTTCAGTATGCAAGTTAACACAGGTCTATATGTAACACAAGGTTAAGAGAGAATATTGGCAACCACCACAGCGTTGGTTCTCTATTGTAAAGCACCTACAGTACAACACACACCATTGTGCAACATGTAACTAACTGGGCTGCTTGAACTTGGGAAAGTGAAGAACCCTACACTGGAATCAGTTTCTTTTCAATTGGAGTAAAATATTCTGTTCAGATATTCATTTAGTTGTTTCCTAGCTGTGCCCTAGGTAATGTATGTATTCTAGTAAATCTTACCTAATTTGATCTTTTTAATGTTATTTTATTTTAGTAGAAATGAATAAAGTTGCCCCACGCTCTTGTAAATGTTTCAGTCTTGCACACTATAGAGATATTGAAAACATGTGAGTCATAGGCAAAACAGTTACTGGTTACTAAGAAGGAGAGTCAAAGTATGGAGGAGTTTGCTTTTGTTATTTTTGAGTCCACTCCTCAGTAAGCAATCCTTTTTGCTGTGACTCAGTTGTCTCTGCATTATCATATGACTTCAACTGAAAGTGCAAATTAACAATTGAATTGCAAGAAAAAAGAAACATAATAATGTGAGACCAAACAAAGTGATGGTAAATCATGAAATGTGCTAGAGTATTTGCTTTGAGAGAGTGCAGCGCTATGCTATGAGTACTCTCCCATTTGTGGACAATTTTTCTACACAAATTGAATATCATTTATAAAAATATCTTGCTATAAGTTTGTTTTCAGCTTTGTCTCTGACTTTACTTACTGGAATAATGGAAACTAATAAAGTGCAACTCATTAGGGGCAGCAGTGTGGAGTAGTGGTTAGGGCTCTGGACTCTTGACTGGAGGGTCGTGGTTCAATTCCTGGTGGGGGACACTGCTACTGTACCCTTGAGCAAGGTACTTTACCTAGATTGCTCCAGTAAAAACCCAACTGTATAAATGGGTAATTGTATGTAAAAATAATGTGATATCTTGTAACAATTGTAAGTTGCCCTGGATATGGGCGTCTGCTCAGAAATAAATAATAATTTGGAATTAAGCTTGTAATACAGAGAGGCCATCTTGACCACTGACATTAAAGATTTAGAAGTTTTTGTTTATTATTTTGCTTCAAAATTCTTTTTAGATGATTTAATTTGGGTGTTTGTCGAAGTGTACTTCATCTTGCTATTGTGTCTTGTTTCTGTCTTGAAGCTCAATTTTTGTTTTGATTTTAATCAAAGTTCCTGGTATCTTTAAGCCAGCAGAGGGGTATCTCTACCCATGTACTACTACACACAGCATCCTGCACCTGTTACTTTAAGGAAACCCCAGTGGGCCGCTCAACTCTTTCTAAGAATGACAGAAGTTTTTCACATTCAGTAAAGCCTTGCGCTCCTTTTTGTGGTTTTACTCCGGGTTCAGAGGATCAGCTGTGGCCCAGCTCTGACCCACATTCAAGGAGAATCACCTTTCTAAACAGCCACTTGTGCTTATATTATCACATTAGTTATTAGTAACCGAGTACACGAATATATGCACTTTAAAACATATGACATATTTGCTGCTTGAACCAACTTTACACTACTAACAAAAAATATTTAATTTTTTAGAGTTTACACAGTGTAAAGTCTTTTTCATACTTAGTACCCCTCCACAAAAAACGAAGAATGCACAATTCTCTCTGAAATAACTTGAAACTGACAAAAGTAATTGGCATCCACCATTGTTTATTCCATATTTAATAGAAATCAGACTTTGCTTTTGATTTTTTATTCAACATAATATTGTAAATAAGAAAACAAATGAAAATGGCATGGACAAAAATGATGGGACCGCTAACCTAATATTTTGTTGCACAACCTTTAGAGGCAATCGCTGCAATCAGACGTTTTCTGTAGCTCTCAATGAGACTTCGCACCTGTTAACCGGTAGTTCGGCCCACTCTTCCTGAGCAAACTGCTCCAGCTGTCTCAGGTTTGATGGGTGCCTTCTCCAGACTGCAAGTTTCAGCTCTTTCCATAGATGTTCGATAGGATTCAGATCAGGACTCATAGAAGGCCACTTCAGAATAGTCAATGTTTTGTTCTTATCCATTCTTGGTTGCTTTTAGCTGTGTGTTTTGGATCATTATCCTGTTGGAGGACCCATGACCTGCGACTGAGACAGAGCTTTCTGACACTGGGCAGTACGTTTCGCTCCAGAATGCCTTGATAGTCTTGAGATTTCATTGTGCCCTGCACAGATTCAAGGCACCCCTGTGCCAGGCGCAGCAAAGCAGCCCCAAAACATAACCGAGCCTCCTCCATGTTTCACTGTAGGTATGGTGTTCTTTTCTTTGAAAGCTTCATTTTTTCGTCTGTGAACATAGAGCTGATGTGACTTGCCAAAAAGCTCCAGTTTTGACTCATCTGTCCAAAGGACATTCTCCCAGAAGGATTGTGGCTTGTTAATATGCATTTTAGCAAATTCCAGTCTGGCTTTTTATGTTTTTCTGTCAAAAGTGGAGTCCTCCTGGGTCTTCTTCCATGGAGCCCTCTTTCGCTCAAAAAGCGACGGATGGTGCAATCAGAAACTGACGTACCTTCACCTTGGAGTTCAGCTTGTATCTCTTTGGCAGTTATCCTTGGTTCTTTTTCTACAATTCGCACTATCCTTCTGTTCAATCTGAGGTCGATTTTCCTCTTGCGACCGCGCCCAGGGAGGTTTGGCTACAGTTCCATGGACCTTAAACTTCTTAATAATATTTGCAACTGTTGTCACAGGAACATCAAGCTGCTTGGAGATGGTCTTGCAGCCTTTACCTTTACCATGCTTGTCTATTATTTTCTTTCTGATCTCCTCAGACAACTCTCTCCTTTGCTTTCTCTGGTCCATGTTCAGTGTGGTATACACAATGATACCAAACAGCACAGTGACTACTTTTCTCCATTCAAATAGCTGAATGACTGATTACAAGATTGGAGACATGTGTGATACTAATTAAAGAAACTAATTAGTTTGAAATATCACTATAATCCAATTATTTATTATCTTTTCTAAGGGGTACCAACAAAATGTGTCCAGGCCATTTTAGAATATCTTGTAGAATAAGCAATAATTCATCTATTTTCATAGCTTCTTTGCTTTATTCTATGACATACCAAAGGCATGCAAGTATACATGATAAAATAGCTTTTAATTTCATCACTTTTCAGGAGGAATGAAGCATTATTCAATGAGCTGTAAGGGTACCAACAAATTTGAG
>NW_026708726.1:0-37991 GCF_902713425.1 Acipenser ruthenus
TTAATTAATTAATGAATCGCTGTTCCGCCGTGCAGCTCCCCGGGGGCGGGGGGGGACGAGCAGGTGTTCAGCCCGAGCTCATAACACCCGTGCACACGGGGGGGAGGGGGAGGGGACGTGCAGGTATTTTTTTTCCCCCAGCAGACGGGGGTCCCGGCCTTACACTCGGGCAGCTCCCCGGGGAATGTTAGAGGTCGTCGCCCCCGCTGCTGAGGCGCTAAAGTATCCGACTGCCTGGAGCGCTAAAACCGGCTCCGATCGGTCAGCGGGGACCGCGGGGAGTGAGCCGTGAACGGAGCGTCCCGCTGGTGCCTTCTCGCCGAGTCCGAAAATAGCCGAGAGTTAAGCCCCTCCCCCCCTCGCTGTGTCTTCGGCAGACGTCCGCCACGTCACGTCGGACGGGCCTCTGGTCATGTGAATTGATTGTGACGTGACCAGAGCCCCGTCCGTCTTGAAGCGGCGAGATGCTGCCGAAGACACGGCGGGGAGGGGGAGGGGAGGGGGGGCTTAACTCTCGGCTATTTTCGCTGGCCTCCGGCGGGGCTGCTTCTAACGGGTCTCCGCAGCGGCGCTTGTGCAGGTGTTCAGCCCGAGCTCGCGGAACTCCAGCCCGGCCTCTGCTCCCACTTGCCCGGGCAGGGTTCCACGGCCCCGGGGACAGCTCCCGCCGCCCCGGACCCATAACGCCCGTGCTCCCGGGGGGAACACGGGACGTGCATTTAATTAATTCATCGCTGTTCCGCCGTGCAGCTCCACCGGGGGCGGGGGGGGGGGGGGGACGAGCAAGTGTTCAGCCCGAGCTCAGAACACTCGTGCACCCGGGGGGGGGACGTGCATTTAATGAATTAATGAATGCCCCTACCTGAAACGATAGCACCTGGCGTTTCGTATTAATCGCTGTTCACCCGGGACGCGGGGCCCCGGCGAACCGCCGTGCAGCTCCCCGCACTGGGCTCGTGTCCCAGGCATCCACCCCCCTGCCCTGGCCGCATCCATGGCCGGTGAAAAGGACGGAGCGTCCCAAAGCCCAGCATCCGACTGGGATGCAAGTGCCGTCCCACTCCCAAGCTCTCCCACTCTCCAGCTCTCCCACTCTCCGTTGCAGGCACGCAGCTCCAGCTGTGGCCCATCAAAACTAGTGTGACTCGGGTTTAGAGTTAGGGTTAGGGTTTAGGGTTAGGGTCACACTCGTTTCCGTGCTAAAGGTCTTGTTTTGTAGCTCGCAGTAATACCTTTCCAGGCATGCCCTTGATTCAATTGATACCACCTGTGGTTATTTAAATATTCATTCAAAAAAAACAAAAAAAAAAAAACCTGAACGGGACGTTTTTTTCGCCAAATGTAAACGAAACCTATTTAAGGTCGTTCTTTAGTGTAGCAGTCGAATAAAAACTCGAGCGCGCTGTTGTTTTGTAGCTTGCAATCATACCTATCCAACGATACCTCGTATGAGGTGGTAGCACCAGGGGTTCTTGAAATATTAATTTGAATGCGATTCCCATTGAAACGTATAGGCGTTTTCACCAAAAACGGAAAAAACAGACACAATAACACGTGCCATTTAGCGCAGGTGTGGAATTACAACCCAGGAACGGTCTCGTTGTGTAGATGACACCCTTATCTGTATAACAATGCCCTACCTGAAACGATAGCACCCGGCGTTTCGTATTTATAGGGAAAATACGAATTTTACACCAACCCGCAACTTGACGAGAATCCCATAGGCTAACATTGAAATCCACAAAACACACTTGCTTTTTTTTGAATAAAAACTCTGTTTTTCAACGGATTGGTCTCAAATTTGGTACACAATTGCTACCTACTACCCTGATACAGGAACTGTTTGAATGGTTTCTCTAGCCCTTACTGTTCCAGAGAAATAAAAAAAAAAAAGAAGTGAATTTGCATCTGCCAGTAATCTTTTTATTTTTTTTCTTATCAATCAGTTTTTGCAGGATTCATTACAAGGCCACTGAATCCTGTTCGAGACTAATTCTCTGATACTACAGCCATTGAAATGGAGCTTCTATCTGGTCGCACAGCCGAGAACCACTTAAAAAGGTTCTGATCGAATGTGCTGCAATCTCTCGGTATGAGTCAATCTAAGGCAAGCTGCTGCATTTCAACCAAAAGCCCCATAAACCTGAGCTTCTACATTTATTATCTGCATGTCCTACAGGTACTCTGTAGCAATTTTCAGCCACCTACCACATTCGCTGATTCTTTGAGAGCCTGCCAAAGCTGTTCCGAATGCCCCATAGGCTTAAAGCAGCGGTCGCCTTAGTTGAATGGGAAAAAAGCTGAATTTTGTAGGAATCGCTCTAAAAACACTGGGCTCAGTTACAGGCTGTTAGTCTGATACTACAGCCCTTGGAATGGTGTTTCTACCTGCTTGCACGGCTTCAAAACTCTTCCAAATGTACTTTTTCAAGGGGCCTGCGGTGCACTTAGAAGTGGCATTGAAGGACAGGGGCAGCGTCGGAACCGAAAGGCCCAGCAACCTGTGCTTTCCCACCACTTATCTGCATGTCCTACAGGTACTCTGTAGCAATTTTCAGCCCCCTACCACATTCGCTGATTCTTTGAGAGCCTGCCAAAGCTGTTCCAAATGCCCCATAGGCTTAAAGCAGCGGTCGCCTTAGTTGAATGGGAAAAAAAGCTGAATTTTGTAGGAATCGCTCTAAAAACACTGGGCTCAGTTACAGGCTGTTAGTCTGATACTACAGTCCTTGGAATGGTGTTTCTACCTGCTTGCACGGCTTCAAAACTCTTCCAAATGTACTTTTTCAAGGGGCCTGCGGTGCACTTAGAAGTGGCATTGAAGGACAGGGGCAGCGTCGGAACCGAAAGGCCCAGCAACCTGTGCTTTCCCACCACTTATCTGCATGTCCTACAGGTACTCTGTAGCAATTTTCAGCCCCCTACCACATTCGCTGATTCTTTGAGAGCCTGCCAAAATTGGCATCAAAACTCATCCAAATGTACTTTTTCAAGTATTTGAATGGTTATCGACTCCACTTCTTAGGGGCTGCTGCCATCTACTGGTGGAAAATATTTATGACACCGGGGACCCAACGCAAATGCTGTTACTCTTATTTGAATTGCTAAAAAAAAAAAATCAGATTTCTGTAGGAATTCTTCTAAAAACACTGCAGGTGTTTTTAGAACTATCGAAAAACGCTCAAACAGGTGATGTACATGGTAATGGACACCAGGTGTGAAAGGGTTAAGGACAGGGGGGGCCTCCGCAGCGCTTGTGCAGGTGTTCCCCCGAGCTCGCGGAACTGCAACACGGCCTCATAACACCCGTGCACCCGGGGGGGGGGGGGGGGGGGGGGGCGCGTGCATTTAATTAATTAATGAATCGCTGTTCCGCCGTGCAGCTCCCCGGGGGCGGGGGGGACGAGCAGGTGTTCAGCCCGAGCTCATAACACCCGTGCACACGGGGGGGAGGGGGAGGGGACGTGCAGGTATTTTTTTTCCCCCAGCAGACGGGGGTCCCGGCCTTACACTCGGGCAGCTCCCCGGGGAATGTTAGAGGTCGTCGCCCCCGCTGCTGAGGCGCTAAAGTATCCGACTGCCTGGAGCGCTAAAACCGGCTCCGATCGGTCAGCGGGGACCGCGGGGAGTGAGCCGTGAACGGAGCGTCCCGCTGGTGCCTTCTCGCCGAGTCCGAAAATAGCCGAGAGTTAAGCCCCTCCCCCCCTCGCTGTGTCTTCGGCAGACGTCCGCCACGTCACGTCGGACGGGCCTCTGGTCATGTGAATTGATTGTGACGTGACCAGAGCCCCGTCCGTCTTGAAGCGGCGAGATGCTGCCGAAGACACGGCGGGGAGGGGAGGGGAGGGGGGGCTTAACTCTCGGCTATTTTCGCTGGCCTCCGGCGGGGCTGCTTCTAACGGGTCTCCGCAGCGGCGCTTGTGCAGGTGTTCAGCCCGAGCTCGCGGAACTCCAGCCCGGCCTCTGCTCCCACTTGCCCGGGCAGGGTTCCACGGCCCCGGGGACAGCTCCCGCCGCCCCGGACCCATAACGCCCGTGCTCCCGGGGGGAACACGGGACGTGCATTTAATTAATTCATCGCTGTTCCGCCGTGCAGCTCCACCGGGGGCGGGGGGGGGGGGGGGGGACGAGCAAGTGTTCAGCCCGAGCTCAGAACACTCGTGCACCCGGGGGGGGGACGTGCATTTAATGAATTAATGAATGCCCTACCTGAAACGATAGCACCTGGCGTTTCGTATTAATCGCTGTTCACCCGGGACGCGGGGCCCCGGCGAACCGCCGTGCAGCTCCCCGCACTGGGCTCGTGTCCCAGGCATCCACCCCCCTGCCCTGGCCGCATCCATGGCCGGTGAAAAGGACGGAGCGTCCCAAAGCCCAGCATCCGACTGGGATGCAAGTGCCGTCCCACTCCCAAGCTCTCCCACTCTCCAGCTCTCCCACTCTCCGTTGCAGGCACGCAGCTCCAGCTGTGGCCCATCAAAACTAGTGTGACTCGGGTTTAGAGTTAGGGTTAGGGTTTAGGGTTAGGGTCACACTCGTTTCCGTGCTAAAGGTCTTGTTTTGTAGCTCGCAGTAATACCTTTCCAGGCATGCCTTGATTCAATTGATACCACCTGTGGTTATTTAAATATTCATTCAAAAAAAACAAAAAAAAAAAAACCTGAACGGGACGTTTTTTCGCCAAATGTAAACGAAACCTATTTAAGGTCGTTCTTTAGTGTAGCAGTCGAATAAAAACTCGAGCGCGCTGTTGTTTTGTAGCTTGCAATCATACCTATCCAACGATACCTCGTATGAGGTGGTAGCACCAGGGGTTCTTGAAATATTAATTTGAATGCGATTCCCATTGAAACGTATAGGCGTTTTCACCAAAAACTGAAAAACAGACACAATAACACGTGCCATTTAGCGCAGGTGTGGAATTACAACCCAGGAACGGTCTCGTTGTGTAGATGACACCCTTATCTGTATAACAATGCCCTACCTGAAACGATAGCACCCGGCGTTTCGTATTTATAGGGAAAATACGAATTTTACACCAACCCGCAACTTGACGAGAATCCCATAGGCTAACATTGAAATCCACAAAACACACTTGCTTTTTTTGAATAAAAACTCTGTTTTTCAACGGATTGGTCTCAAATTTGGTACACAATTGCTACCTACTACCCTGATACAGGAACTGTTTGAATGGTTTCTCTAGCCCTTACTGTTCCAGAGAAATAAAAAAAAAAAAGAAGTGAATTTGCATCTGCCAGTAATCTTTTTATTTTTTTTCTTATCAATCAGTTTTTGCAGGATTCATTACAAGGCCACTGAATCCTGTTCGAGACTAATTCTCTGATACTACAGCCATTGAAATGGAGCTTCTATCTGGTCGCACAGCCGAGAACCACTTAAAAAGGTTCTGATCGAATGTGCTGCAATCTCTCGGTATGAGTCAATCTAAGGCAAGCTGCTGCATTTCAACCAAAAGCCCCATAAACCTGAGCTTCTACATTTATTATCTGCATGTCCTACAGGTACTCTGTAGCAATTTTCAGCCACCTACCACATTCGCTGATTCTTTGAGAGCCTGCCAAAGCTGTTCCGAATGCCCCATAGGCTTAAAGCAGCGGTCGCCTTAGTTGAATGGGAAAAAAGCTGAATTTTGTAGGAATCGCTCTAAAAACACTGGGCTCAGTTACAGGCTGTTAGTCTGATACTACAGCCCTTGGAATGGTGTTTCTACCTGCTTGCACGGCTTCAAAACTCTTCCAAATGTACTTTTTCAAGGGGCCTGCGGTGCACTTAGAAGTGGCATTGAAGGACAGGGGCAGCGTCGGAACCGAAAGGCCCAGCAACCTGTGCTTTCCCACCACTTATCTGCATGTCCTACAGGTACTCTGTAGCAATTTTCAGCCCCCTACCACATTCGCTGATTCTTTGAGAGCCTGCCAAAGCTGTTCCAAATGCCCCATAGGCTTAAAGCAGCGGTCGCCTTAGTTGAATGGGAAAAAAAGCTGAATTTTGTAGGAATCGCTCTAAAAACACTGGGCTCAGTTACAGGCTGTTAGTCTGATACTACAGTCCTTGGAATGGTGTTTCTACCTGCTTGCACGGCTTCAAAACTCTTCCAAATGTACTTTTTCAAGGGGCCTGCGGTGCACTTAGAAGTGGCATTGAAGGACAGGGGCAGCGTCGGAACCGAAAGGCCCAGCAACCTGTGCTTTCCCACCACTTATCTGCATGTCCTACAGGTACTCTGTAGCAATTTTCAGCCCCCTACCACATTCGCTGATTCTTTGAGAGCCTGCCAAAATTGGCATCAAAACTCATCCAAATGTACTTTTTCAAGTATTTGAATGGTTATCGACTCCACTTCTTAGGGGCTGCTGCCATCTACTGGTGGAAAATATTTATGACACCGGGGACCCAACGCAAATGCTGTTACTCTTATTTGAATTGCTAAAAAAAAAAAATCAGATTTCTGTAGGAATTCTTCTAAAAACACTGCAGGTGTTTTTAGAACTATCGAAAAACGCTCAAACAGGTGATGTACATGGTAATGGACACCAGGTGTGAAAGGGTTAAGGACAGGGGGGCCTCCGCAGCGCTTGTGCAGGTGTTCCCCCGAGCTCGCGGAACTGCAACACGGCCTCATAACACCCGTGCACCCGGGGGGGGGGGGGGGGGGGCGCGTGCATTTAATTAATTAATGAATCGCTGTTCCGCCGTGCAGCTCCCCGGGGGCGGGGGGGACGAGCAGGTGTTCAGCCCGAGCTCATAACACCCGTGCACACGGGGGGGAGGGGGAGGGGACGTGCAGGTATTTTTTTTCCCCCAGCAGACGGGGGTCCCGGCCTTACACTCGGGCAGCTCCCCGGGGAATGTTAGAGGTCGTCGCCCCCGCTGCTGAGGCGCTAAAGTATCCGACTGCCTGGAGCGCTAAAACCGGCTCCGATCGGTCAGCGGGGACCGCGGGGAGTGAGCCGTGAACGGAGCGTCCCGCTGCTGCCTTCTCGCCGAGTCCGAAAATAGCCGAGAGTTAAGCCCCTCCCCCCCTCGCTGTGTCTTCGGCAGACGTCCGCCACGTCACGTCGGACGGGCCTCTGGTCATGTGAATTGATTGTGACGTGACCAGAGCCCCGTCCGTCTTGAAGCGGCGAGATGCTGCCGAAGACACGGCGGGGAGGGGAGGGGAGGGGGGGCTTAACTCTCGGCTATTTTCGCTGGCCTCCGGCGGGGCTGCTTCTAACGGGTCTCCGCAGCGGCGCTTGTGCAGGTGTTCAGCCCGAGCTCGCGGAACTCCAGCCCGGCCTCTGCTCCCACTTGCCCGGGCAGGGTTCCACGGCCCCGGGGACAGCTCCCGCCGCCCCGGACCCATAACGCCCGTGCTCCCGGGGGGAACACGGGACGTGCATTTAATTAATTCATCGCTGTTCCGCCGTGCAGCTCCACCGGGGGCGGGGGGGGGGGGGGGGACGAGCAAGTGTTCAGCCCGAGCTCAGAACACTCGTGCACCCGGGGGGGGGACGTGCATTTAATGAATTAATGAATGCCCTACCTGAAACGATAGCACCTGGCGTTTCGTATTAATCGCTGTTCACCCGGGACGCGGGGCCCCGGCGAACCGCCGTGCAGCTCCCCGCACTGGGCTCGTGTCCCAGGCATCCACCCCCCTGCCCTGGCCGCATCCATGGCCGGTGAAAAGGACGGAGCGTCCCAAAGCCCAGCATCCGACTGGGATGCAAGTGCCGTCCCACTCCCAAGCTCTCCCACTCTCCAGCTCTCCCACTCTCCGTTGCAGGCACGCAGCTCCAGCTGTGGCCCATCAAAACTAGTGTGACTCGGGTTTAGAGTTAGGGTTAGGGTTTAGGGTTAGGGTCACACTCGTTTCCGTGCTAAAGGTCTTGTTTTGTAGCTCGCAGTAATACCTTTCCAGGCATGCCTTGATTCAATTGATACCACCTGTGGTTATTTAAATATTCATTCAAAAAAAACAAAAAAAAAAAAACCTGAACGGGACGTTTTTTCGCCAAATGTAAACGAAACCTATTTAAGGTCGTTCTTTAGTGTAGCAGTCGAATAAAAACTCGAGCGCGCTGTTGTTTTGTAGCTTGCAATCATACCTATCCAACGATACCTCGTATGAGGTGGTAGCACCAGGGGTTCTTGAAATATTAATTTGAATGCGATTCCCATTGAAACGTATAGGCGTTTTCACCAAAAACGGAAAAAACAGACACAATAACACGTGCCATTTAGCGCAGGTGTGGAATTACAACCCAGGAACGGTCTCGTTGTGTAGATGACACCCTTATCTGTATAACAATGCCCTACCTGAAACGATAGCACCCGGCGTTTCGTATTTATAGGGAAAATACGAATTTTACACCAACCCGCAACTTGACGAGAATCCCATAGGCTAACATTGAAATCCACAAAACACACTTGCTTTTTTTGAATAAAAACTCTGTTTTTCAACGGATTGGTCTCAAATTTGGTACACAATTGCTACCTACTACCCTGATACAGGAACTGTTTGAATGGTTTCTCTAGCCCTTACTGTTCCAGAGAAATAAAAAAAAAAAAGAAGTGAATTTGCATCTGCCAGTAATCTTTTTATTTTTTTTCTTATCAATCAGTTTTTGCAGGATTCATTACAAGGCCACTGAATCCTGTTCGAGACTAATTCTCTGATACTACAGCCATTGAAATGGAGCTTCTATCTGGTCGCACAGCCGAGAACCACTTAAAAAGGTTCTGATCGAATGTGCTGCAATCTCTCGGTATGAGTCAATCTAAGGCAAGCTGCTGCATTTCAACCAAAAGCCCCATAAACCTGAGCTTCTACATTTATTATCTGCATGTCCTACAGGTACTCTGTAGCAATTTTCAGCCACCTACCACATTCGCTGATTCTTTGAGAGCCTGCCAAAGCTGTTCCGAATGCCCCATAGGCTTAAAGCAGCGGTCGCCTTAGTTGAATGGGAAAAAAGCTGAATTTTGTAGGAATCGCTCTAAAAACACTGGGCTCAGTTACAGGCTGTTAGTCTGATACTACAGCCCTTGGAATGGTGTTTCTACCTGCTTGCACGGCTTCAAAACTCTTCCAAATGTACTTTTTCAAGGGGCCTGCGGTGCACTTAGAAGTGGCATTGAAGGACAGGGGCAGCGTCGGAACCGAAAGGCCCAGCAACCTGTGCTTTCCCACCACTTATCTGCATGTCCTACAGGTACTCTGTAGCAATTTTCAGCCCCCTACCACATTCGCTGATTCTTTGAGAGCCTGCCAAAGCTGTTCCAAATGCCCCATAGGCTTAAAGCAGCGGTCGCCTTAGTTGAATGGGAAAAAAAGCTGAATTTTGTAGGAATCGCTCTAAAAACACTGGGCTCAGTTACAGGCTGTTAGTCTGATACTACAGTCCTTGGAATGGTGTTTCTACCTGCTTGCACGGCTTCAAAACTCTTCCAAATGTACTTTTTCAAGGGGCCTGCGGTGCACTTAGAAGTGGCATTGAAGGACAGGGGCAGCGTCGGAACCGAAAGGCCCAGCAACCTGTGCTTTCCCACCACTTATCTGCATGTCCTACAGGTACTCTGTAGCAATTTTCAGCCCCCTACCACATTCGCTGATTCTTTGAGAGCCTGCCAAAATTGGCATCAAAACTCATCCAAATGTACTTTTTCAAGTATTTGAATGGTTATCGACTCCACTTCTTAGGGGCTGCTGCCATCTACTGGTGGAAAATATTTATGACACCGGGGACCCAACGCAAATGCTGTTACTCTTATTTGAATTGCTAAAAAAAAAAAATCAGATTTCTGTAGGAATTCTTCTAAAAACACTGCAGGTGTTTTTAGAACTATCGAAAAACGCTCAAACAGGTGATGTACATGGTAATGGACACCAGGTGTGAAAGGGTTAAGGACAGGGGGGCCTCCGCAGCGCTTGTGCAGGTGTTCCCCCGAGCTCGCGGAACTGCAACACGGCCTCATAACACCCGTGCACACGGGGGGGAGGGGGAGGGGACGTGCAGGTATTTTTTTTCCCCCAGCAGACGGGGGTCCCGGCCTTACACTCGGGCAGCTCCCCGGGGAATGTTAGAGGTCGTCGCCCCCGCTGCTGAGGCGCTAAAGTATCCGACTGCCTGGAGCGCTAAAACCGGCTCCGATCGGTCAGCGGGGACCGCGGGGAGTGAGCCGTGAACGGAGCGTCCCGCTGGTGCCTTCTCGCCGAGTCCGAAAATAGCCGAGAGTTAAGCCCCTCCCCCCCTCGCTGTGTCTTCGGCAGACGTCCGCCACGTCACGTCGGACGGGCCTCTGGTCATGTGAATTGATTGTGACGTGACCAGAGCCCCGTCCGTCTTGAAGCGGCGAGATGCTGCCGAAGACACGGCGGGGAGGGGAGGGGAGGGGGGGCTTAACTCTCGGCTATTTTCGCTGGCCTCCGGCGGGGCTGCTTCTAACGGGTCTCCGCAGCGGCGCTTGTGCAGGTGTTCAGCCCGAGCTCGCGGAACTCCAGCCCGGCCTCTGCTCCCACTTGCCCGGGCAGGGTTCCACGGCCCCGGGGACAGCTCCCGCCGCCCCGGACCCATAACGCCCGTGCTCCCGGGGGGAACACGGGACGTGCATTTAATTAATTCATCGCTGTTCCGCCGTGCAGCTCCACCGGGGGCGGGGGGGGGGGGGGGGGACGAGCAAGTGTTCAGCCCGAGCTCAGAACACTCGTGCACCCGGGGGGGGGACGTGCATTTAATGAATTAATGAATGCCCTACCTGAAACGATAGCACCTGGCGTTTCGTATTAATCGCTGTTCACCCGGGACGCGGGGCCCCGGCGAACCGCCGTGCAGCTCCCCGCACTGGGCTCGTGTCCCAGGCATCCACCCCCCTGCCCTGGCCGCATCCATGGCCGGTGAAAAGGACGGAGCGTCCCAAAGCCCAGCATCCGACTGGGATGCAAGTGCCGTCCCACTCCCAAGCTCTCCCACTCTCCAGCTCTCCCACTCTCCGTTGCAGGCACGCAGCTCCAGCTGTGGCCCATCAAAACTAGTGTGACTCGGGTTTAGAGTTAGGGTTAGGGTTTAGGGTTAGGGTCACACTCGTTTCCGTGCTAAAGGTCTTGTTTTGTAGCTCGCAGTAATACCTTTCCAGGCATGCCTTGATTCAATTGATACCACCTGTGGTTATTTAAATATTCATTCAAAAAAAACAAAAAAAAAAAAAACCTGAACGGGACGTTTTTTCGCCAAATGTAAACGAAACCTATTTAAGGTCGTTCTTTAGTGTAGCAGTCGAATAAAAACTCGAGCGCGCTGTTGTTTTGTAGCTTGCAATCATACCTATCCAACGATACCTCGTATGAGGTGGTAGCACCAGGGGTTCTTGAAATATTAATTTGAATGCGATTCCCATTGAAACGTATAGGCGTTTTCACCAAAAACGGAAAAACAGACACAATAACACGTGCCATTTAGCGCAGGTGTGGAATTACAACCCAGGAACGGTCTCGTTGTGTAGATGACACCCTTATCTGTATAACAATGCCCTACCTGAAACGATAGCACCCGGCGTTTCGTATTTATAGGGAAAATACGAATTTTACACCAACCCGCAACTTGACGAGAATCCCATAGGCTAACATTGAAATCCACAAAACACACTTGCTTTTTTTGAATAAAAACTCTGTTTTTCAACGGATTGGTCTCAAATTTGGTACACAATTGCTACCTACTACCCTGATACAGGAACTGTTTGAATGGTTTCTCTAGCCCTTACTGTTCCAGAGAAATAAAAAAAAAAAAGAAGTGAATTTGCATCTGCCAGTAATCTTTTTATTTTTTTTCTTATCAATCAGTTTTTGCAGGATTCATTACAAGGCCACTGAATCCTGTTCGAGACTAATTCTCTGATACTACAGCCATTGAAATGGAGCTTCTATCTGGTCGCACAGCCGAGAACCACTTAAAAAGGTTCTGATCGAATGTGCTGCAATCTCTCGGTATGAGTCAATCTAAGGCAAGCTGCTGCATTTCAACCAAAAGCCCCATAAACCTGAGCTTCTACATTTATTATCTGCATGTCCTACAGGTACTCTGTAGCAATTTTCAGCCACCTACCACATTCGCTGATTCTTTGAGAGCCTGCCAAAGCTGTTCCGAATGCCCCATAGGCTTAAAGCAGCGGTCGCCTTAGTTGAATGGGAAAAAAGCTGAATTTTGTAGGAATCGCTCTAAAAACACTGGGCTCAGTTACAGGCTGTTAGTCTGATACTACAGCCCTTGGAATGGTGTTTCTACCTGCTTGCACGGCTTCAAAACTCTTCCAAATGTACTTTTTCAAGGGGCCTGCGGTGCACTTAGAAGTGGCATTGAAGGACAGGGGCAGCGTCGGAACCGAAAGGCCCAGCAACCTGTGCTTTCCCACCACTTATCTGCATGTCCTACAGGTACTCTGTAGCAATTTTCAGCCCCCTACCACATTCGCTGATTCTTTGAGAGCCTGCCAAAGCTGTTCCAAATGCCCCATAGGCTTAAAGCAGCGGTCGCCTTAGTTGAATGGGAAAAAAAGCTGAATTTTGTAGGAATCGCTCTAAAAACACTGGGCTCAGTTACAGGCTGTTAGTCTGATACTACAGTCCTTGGAATGGTGTTTCTACCTGCTTGCACGGCTTCAAAACTCTTCCAAATGTACTTTTTCAAGGGGCCTGCGGTGCACTTAGAAGTGGCATTGAAGGACAGGGGCAGCGTCGGAACCGAAAGGCCCAGCAACCTGTGCTTTCCCACCACTTATCTGCATGTCCTACAGGTACTCTGTAGCAATTTTCAGCCCCCTACCACATTCGCTGATTCTTTGAGAGCCTGCCAAAATTGGCATCAAAACTCATCCAAATGTACTTTTTCAAGTATTTGAATGGTTATCGACTCCACTTCTTAGGGGCTGCTGCCATCTACTGGTGGAAAATATTTATGACACCGGGGACCCAACGCAAATGCTGTTACTCTTATTTGAATTGCTAAAAAAAAAAAATCAGATTTCTGTAGGAATTCTTCTAAAAACACTGCAGGTGTTTTTAGAACTATCGAAAAACGCTCAAACAGGTGATGTACATGGTAATGGACACCAGGTGTGAAAGGGTTAAGGACAGGGGGGCCTCCGCAGCGCTTGTGCAGGTGTTCCCCCGAGCTCGCGGAACTGCAACACGGCCTCATAACACCCGTGCACCCGGGGGGGGGGGGGGGGGGGGGCGCGTGCATTTAATTAATTAATGAATCGCTGTTCCGCCGTGCAGCTCCCCGGGGGCGGGGGGGACGAGCAGGTGTTCAGCCCGAGCTCATAACACCCGTGCACACGGGGGGGAGGGGGAGGGGACGTGCAGGTATTTTTTTTCCCCCAGCAGACGGGGGTCCCGGCCTTACACTCGGGCAGCTCCCCGGGGAATGTTAGAGGTCGTCGCCCCCGCTGCTGAGGCGCTAAAGTATCCGACTGCCTGGAGCGCTAAAACCGGCTCCGATCGGTCAGCGGGGACCGCGGGGAGTGAGCCGTGAACGGAGCGTCCCGCTGCTGCCTTCTCGCCGAGTCCGAAAATAGCCGAGAGTTAAGCCCCTCCCCCCCTCGCTGTGTCTTCGGCAGACGTCCGCCACGTCACGTCGGACGGGCCTCTGGTCATGTGAATTGATTGTGACGTGACCAGAGCCCCGTCCGTCTTGAAGCGGCGCGATGCTGCCGAAGCCACGGCGGGGAGGGGAGGGGAGGGGGGGCTTAACTCTCGGCTATTTTCGCTGGCCTCCGGCGGGGCTGCTTCTAACGGGTCTCCGCAGCGGCGCTTGTGCAGGTGTTCAGCCCGAGCTCGCGGAACTCCAGCCCGGCCTCTGCTCCCACTTGCCCGGGCAGGGTTCCACGGCCCCGGGGACAGCTCCCGCCGCCCCGGACCCATAACGCCCGTGCTCCCGGGGGGAACACGGGACGTGCATTTAATTAATTCATCGCTGTTCCGCCGTGCAGCTCCACCGGGGGCGGGGGGGGGGGGGGGGACGAGCAAGTGTTCAGCCCGAGCTCAGAACACTCGTGCACCCGGGGGGGGGACGTGCATTTAATGAATTAATGAATGCCCTACCTGAAACGATAGCACCTGGCGTTTCGTATTAATCGCTGTTCACCCGGGACGCGGGGCCCCGGCGAACCGCCGTGCAGCTCCCCGCACTGGGCTCGTGTCCCAGGCATCCACCCCCCTGCCCTGGCCGCATCCATGGCCGGTGAAAAGGACGGAGCGTCCCAAAGCCCAGCATCCGACTGGGATGCAAGTGCCGTCCCACTCCCAAGCTCTCCCACTCTCCAGCTCTCCCACTCTCCGTTGCAGGCACGCAGCTCCAGCTGTGGCCCATCAAAACTAGTGTGACTCGGGTTTAGAGTTAGGGTTAGGGTTTAGGGTTAGGGTCACACTCGTTTCCGTGCTAAAGGTCTTGTTTTGTAGCTCGCAGTAATACCTTTCCAGGCATGCCTTGATTCAATTGATACCACCTGTGGTTATTTAAATATTCATTCAAAAAAAACAAAAAAAAAAAAACCTGAACGGGACGTTTTTTCGCCAAATGTAAACGAAACCTATTTAAGGTCGTTCTTTAGTGTAGCAGTCGAATAAAAACTCGAGCGCGCTGTTGTTTTGTAGCTTGCAATCATACCTATCCAACGATACCTCGTATGAGGTGGTAGCACCAGGGGTTCTTGAAATATTAATTTGAATGCGATTCCCATTGAAACGTATAGGCGTTTTCACCAAAAACGGAAAAACAGACACAATAACACGTGCCATTTAGCGCAGGTGTGGAATTACAACCCAGGAACGGTCTCGTTGTGTAGATGACACCCTTATCTGTATAACAATGCCCTACCTGAAACGATAGCACCCGGCGTTTCGTATTTATAGGGAAAATACGAATTTTACACCAACCCGCAACTTGACGAGAATCCCATAGGCTAACATTGAAATCCACAAAACACACTTGCTTTTTTTGAATAAAAACTCTGTTTTTCAACGGATTGGTCTCAAATTTGGTACACAATTGCTACCTACTACCCTGATACAGGAACTGTTTGAATGGTTTCTCTAGCCCTTACTGTTCCAGAGAAATAAAAAAAAAAAAGAAGTGAATTTGCATCTGCCAGTAATCTTTTTATTTTTTTTCTTATCAATCAGTTTTTGCAGGATTCATTACAAGGCCACTGAATCCTGTTCGAGACTAATTCTCTGATACTACAGCCATTGAAATGGAGCTTCTATCTGGTCGCACAGCCGAGAACCACTTAAAAAGGTTCTGATCGAATGTGCTGCAATCTCTCGGTATGAGTCAATCTAAGGCAAGCTGCTGCATTTCAACCAAAAGCCCCATAAACCTGAGCTTCTACATTTATTATCTGCATGTCCTACAGGTACTCTGTAGCAATTTTCAGCCACCTACCACATTCGCTGATTCTTTGAGAGCCTGCCAAAGCTGTTCCGAATGCCCCATAGGCTTAAAGCAGCGGTCGCCTTAGTTGAATGGGAAAAAAGCTGAATTTTGTAGGAATCGCTCTAAAAACACTGGGCTCAGTTACAGGCTGTTAGTCTGATACTACAGCCCTTGGAATGGTGTTTCTACCTGCTTGCACGGCTTCAAAACTCTTCCAAATGTACTTTTTCAAGGGGCCTGCGGTGCACTTAGAAGTGGCATTGAAGGACAGGGGCAGCGTCGGAACCGAAAGGCCCAGCAACCTGTGCTTTCCCACCACTTATCTGCATGTCCTACAGGTACTCTGTAGCAATTTTCAGCCCCCTACCACATTCGCTGATTCTTTGAGAGCCTGCCAAAGCTGTTCCAAATGCCCCATAGGCTTAAAGCAGCGGTCGCCTTAGTTGAATGGGAAAAAAAGCTGAATTTTGTAGGAATCGCTCTAAAAACACTGGGCTCAGTTACAGGCTGTTAGTCTGATACTACAGTCCTTGGAATGGTGTTTCTACCTGCTTGCACGGCTTCAAAACTCTTCCAAATGTACTTTTTCAAGGGGCCTGCGGTGCACTTAGAAGTGGCATTGAAGGACAGGGGCAGCGTCGGAACCGAAAGGCCCAGCAACCTGTGCTTTCCCACCACTTATCTGCATGTCCTACAGGTACTCTGTAGCAATTTTCAGCCCCCTACCACATTCGCTGATTCTTTGAGAGCCTGCCAAAATTGGCATCAAAACTCATCCAAATGTACTTTTTCAAGTATTTGAATGGTTATCGACTCCACTTCTTAGGGGCTGCTGCCATCTACTGGTGGAAAATATTTATGACACCGGGGACCCAACGCAAATGCTGTTACTCTTATTTGAATTGCTAAAAAAAAAAAATCAGATTTCTGTAGGAATTCTTCTAAAAACACTGCAGGTGTTTTTAGAACTATCGAAAAACGCTCAAACAGGTGATGTACATGGTAATGGACACCAGGTGTGAAAGGGTTAAGGACAGGGGGGCCTCCGCAGCGCTTGTGCAGGTGTTCCCCCGAGCTCGCGGAACTGCAACACGGCCTCATAACACCCGTGCACACGGGGGGGAGGGGGAGGGGACGTGCAGGTATTTTTTTTCCCCCAGCAGACGGGGGTCCCGGCCTTACACTCGGGCAGCTCCCCGGGGAATGTTAGAGGTCGTCGCCCCCGCTGCTGAGGCGCTAAAGTATCCGACTGCCTGGAGCGCTAAAACCGGCTCCGATCGGTCAGCGGGGACCGCGGGGAGTGAGCCGTGAACGGAGCGTCCCGCTGCTGCCTTCTCGCCGAGTCCGAAAATAGCCGAGAGTTAA
This sequence comes from Acipenser ruthenus, assembly GCF_902713425.1. NCBI lineage: Eukaryota > Metazoa > Chordata > Actinopteri > Acipenseriformes > Acipenseridae > Acipenser > Acipenser ruthenus. The sequence continues at coordinate 16,800 of NW_026708726.1, forward strand.
GCCCCTCCCCCCCTCGCTGTGTCTTCGGCAGACGTCCGCCACGTCACGTCGGACGGGCCTCTGGTCATGTGAATTGATTGTGACGTGACCAGAGCCCCGTCCGTCTTGAAGCGGCGAGATGCTGCCGAAGACACGGCGGGGAGGGGAGGGGAGGGGGGGCTTAACTCTCGGCTATTTTCGCTGGCCTCCGGCGGGGCTGCTTCTAACGGGTCTCCGCAGCGGCGCTTGTGCAGGTGTTCAGCCCGAGCTCGCGGAACTCCAGCCCGGCCTCTGCTCCCACTTGCCCGGGCAGGGTTCCACGGCCCCGGGGACAGCTCCCGCCGCCCCGGACCCATAACGCCCGTGCTCCCGGGGGGAACACGGGACGTGCATTTAATTAATTCATCGCTGTTCCGCCGTGCAGCTCCACCGGGGGCGGGGGGGGGGGGGGGGGGACGAGCAAGTGTTCAGCCCGAGCTCAGAACACTCGTGCACCCGGGGGGGGGGACGTGCATTTAATGAATTAATGAATGCCCTACCTGAAACGATAGCACCTGGCGTTTCGTATTAATCGCTGTTCACCCGGGACGCGGGGCCCCGGCGAACCGCCGTGCAGCTCCCCGCACTGGGCTCGTGTCCCAGGCATCCACCCCCCTGCCCTGGCCGCATCCATGGCCGGTGAAAAGGACGGAGCGTCCCAAAGCCCAGCATCCGACTGGGATGCAAGTGCCGTCCCACTCCCAAGCTCTCCCACTCTCCAGCTCTCCCACTCTCCGTTGCAGGCACGCAGCTCCAGCTGTGGCCCATCAAAACTAGTGTGACTCGGGTTTAGAGTTAGGGTTAGGGTTTAGGGTTAGGGTCACACTCGTTTCCGTGCTAAAGGTCTTGTTTTGTAGCTCGCAGTAATACCTTTCCAGGCATGCCTTGATTCAATTGATACCACCTGTGGTTATTTAAATATTCATTCAAAAAAAACAAAAAAAAAAAAACCTGAACGGGACGTTTTTTCGCCAAATGTAAACGAAACCTATTTAAGGTCGTTCTTTAGTGTAGCAGTCGAATAAAAACTCGAGCGCGCTGTTGTTTTGTAGCTTGCAATCATACCTATCCAACGATACCTCGTATGAGGTGGTAGCACCAGGGGTTCTTGAAATATTAATTTGAATGCGATTCCCATTGAAACGTATAGGCGTTTTCACCAAAAACGGAAAAACAGACACAATAACACGTGCCATTTAGCGCAGGTGTGGAATTACAACCCAGGAACGGTCTCGTTGTGTAGATGACACCCTTATCTGTATAACAATGCCCTACCTGAAACGATAGCACCCGGCGTTTCGTATTTATAGGGAAAATACGAATTTTACACCAACCCGCAACTTGACGAGAATCCCATAGGCTAACATTGAAATCCACAAAACACACTTGCTTTTTTTGAATAAAAACTCTGTTTTTCAACGGATTGGTCTCAAATTTGGTACACAATTGCTACCTACTACCCTGATACAGGAACTGTTTGAATGGTTTCTCTAGCCCTTACTGTTCCAGAGAAATAAAAAAAAAAAAGAAGTGAATTTGCATCTGCCAGTAATCTTTTTATTTTTTTTCTTATCAATCAGTTTTTGCAGGATTCATTACAAGGCCACTGAATCCTGTTCGAGACTAATTCTCTGATACTACAGCCATTGAAATGGAGCTTCTATCTGGTCGCACAGCCGAGAACCACTTAAAAAGGTTCTGATCGAATGTGCTGCAATCTCTCGGTATGAGTCAATCTAAGGCAAGCTGCTGCATTTCAACCAAAAGCCCCATAAACCTGAGCTTCTACATTTATTATCTGCATGTCCTACAGGTACTCTGTAGCAATTTTCAGCCACCTACCACATTCGCTGATTCTTTGAGAGCCTGCCAAAGCTGTTCCGAATGCCCCATAGGCTTAAAGCAGCGGTCGCCTTAGTTGAATGGGAAAAAAGCTGAATTTTGTAGGAATCGCTCTAAAAACACTGGGCTCAGTTACAGGCTGTTAGTCTGATACTACAGCCCTTGGAATGGTGTTTCTACCTGCTTGCACGGCTTCAAAACTCTTCCAAATGTACTTTTTCAAGGGGCCTGCGGTGCACTTAGAAGTGGCATTGAAGGACAGGGGCAGCGTCGGAACCGAAAGGCCCAGCAACCTGTGCTTTCCCACCACTTATCTGCATGTCCTACAGGTACTCTGTAGCAATTTTCAGCCCCCTACCACATTCGCTGATTCTTTGAGAGCCTGCCAAAGCTGTTCCAAATGCCCCATAGGCTTAAAGCAGCGGTCGCCTTAGTTGAATGGGAAAAAAAGCTGAATTTTGTAGGAATCGCTCTAAAAACACTGGGCTCAGTTACAGGCTGTTAGTCTGATACTACAGTCCTTGGAATGGTGTTTCTACCTGCTTGCACGGCTTCAAAACTCTTCCAAATGTACTTTTTCAAGGGGCCTGCGGTGCACTTAGAAGTGGCATTGAAGGACAGGGGCAGCGTCGGAACCGAAAGGCCCAGCAACCTGTGCTTTCCCACCACTTATCTGCATGTCCTACAGGTACTCTGTAGCAATTTTCAGCCCCCTACCACATTCGCTGATTCTTTGAGAGCCTGCCAAAATTGGCATCAAAACTCATCCAAATGTACTTTTTCAAGTATTTGAATGGTTATCGACTCCACTTCTTAGGGGCTGCTGCCATCTACTGGTGGAAAATATTTATGACACCGGGGACCCAACGCAAATGCTGTTACTCTTATTTGAATTGCTAAAAAAAAAAAATCAGATTTCTGTAGGAATTCTTCTAAAAACACTGCAGGTGTTTTTAGAACTATCGAAAAACGCTCAAACAGGTGATGTACATGGTAATGGACACCAGGTGTGAAAGGGTTAAGGACAGGGGGGCCTCCGCAGCGCTTGTGCAGGTGTTCCCCCGAGCTCGCGGAACTGCAACACGGCCTCATAACACCCGTGCACCCGGGGGGGGGGGGGGGGGGGGGCGCGTGCATTTAATTAATTAATGAATCGCTGTTCCGCCGTGCAGCTCCCCGGGGGCGGGGGGGACGAGCAGGTGTTCAGCCCGACACCCGTGCACACGGGGGGAGGGGGAGGGGACGTGCAGGTATTTTTTTCCCCCAGCAGACGGGGGGTCCCGGCCTTACACTCGGGCAGCTCCCCGGGAATGTTAGAGGTCGTCGCCCCCGCTGCTGAGGCGCTAAAGTATCCGACTGCCTGGAGCGCTAAAACCGGCTCCGATCGGTCAGCGGGGACCGCGGGGAGTGAGCCGTGAACGGAGCGTCCCGCTGCTGCCTTCTCGCCGAGTCCGAAAATAGCCGAGAGTTAAGCCCCTCCCCCCTCGCTGTGTCTTCGGCAGACGTCCGCCACGTCACGTCGGACGGGCCTCTGGTCATGTGAATTGATTGTGACGTGACCAGAGCCCCGTCCGTCTTGAAGCGGCGCGATGCTGCCGAAGACACGGCGGGGAGGGGAGGGGAGGGGGGGGGGGGGGCTTAACTCTCGGCTATTTTCGCTGGCCTCCGGCGGGGCTGCTTCTAACGGGTCTCCGCAGCGGCGCTTGTGCAGGTGTTCAGCCCGAGCTCGCGGAACTCCAGCCCGGCCTCTGCTCCCACTTGCCCGGGCAGGGTTCCACGGCCCCGGGGACAGCTCCCGCCGCCCCGGACCCATAACGCCGTGCTCCCGGGGGGAACACGGGACGTGCATTTAATTAATTCATCGCTGTTCCGCCGTGCAGCTCCACCGGGGGCGGGGGGGGGGGGGGGGGGGACGAGCAAGTGTTCAGCCCGAGCTCAGAACACTCGTGCACCCGGGGGGGGGGGGGACGTGCATTTAATGAATTAATGAATTAATGAATGCCCTACCTGAAACGATAGCACCTGGCGTTTCGTATTAATCGCTGTTCACCCGGGACGCGGGGCCCCGGCGAACCGCCGTGCAGCTCCCCGCACTGGGCTCGTGTCCCAGGCATCCATCCCCCTGCCCTGGCCGCATCCATGGCCGGTGAAAAGGACGGAGCGTCCCAAAGCCCAGCATCCGACTGGGATGCAAGTGCCGTCCCACTCCCAAGCTCTCCCACTCTCCAGCTCTCCCACTCTCCGTTGCAGGCACGCAGCTCCAGCTGTGGCCCATCAAAACTAGTGTGACTCGGGTTTAGAGTTAGGGTTAGGGTTTAGGGTTAGGGTCACACTCGTTTCCGTGCTAAAGGTCTTGTTTTGTAGCTCGCAGTAATACCTTTCCAGGCATGCCTTGATTCAATTGATACCACCTGTGGTTATTTAAATATTCATTCAAAAAAAAAAAAAAAAAAAAACCTGAACGGGACGTTTTTTCGCCAAATGTAAACGAACCTATTTAAGGTCGTTCTTTAGTGTAGCAGTCGAATAAAAACTCGAGCGCGGTGTTGTTTTGTAGCTTGCAATCATACCTATCCAACGATACCTCGTATGAGGTGGTAGCACCAGGGGTTATTGAAATATTAATTTGAATGCGATTCCCATTGAAACGTATAGGCGTTTTCACCAAAACGGAAAAACAGACACAATAACACGTGCCATTTAGCGCAGGTGTGGAATTACAACCCAGGAACGGTCTCGTTGTGTAGATGACACCCTTATCTGTATAACAATGCCCTACCTGAAACGATAGCACCCGGCGTTTCGTATTTATAGGGAAAATACGAATTTTACACCAACCCGCAACTTGACGAGAATCCCATAGGCTAACATTGAAATCCACAAAACACACTTGCTTTTTTTGAATAAAAACTCTGTTTTTCAACGGATTGGTCTCAAATTTGGTACACAATTGCTACCTACTACCCTGATACAGGAACTGTTTGAATGGTTTCTCTAGCCCTTACTGTTCCAGAGAAATAAAAAAAAAAAGAAGTGAATTTGCATCTGCCAGTAATCTTTTTATTTTTTTTCTTATCAATCAGTTTTTGCAGGATTCATTACAAGGCCACTGAATCCTGTTCGAGACTAATTCTCTGATACTACAGCCATTGAAATGGAGCTTCTATCTGGTCGCACAGCCGAGAACCACTTAAAAAGGTTCTGATCAAATGTGCTGCAATCTCTCGGTATGAGTCAATCTAAGGCAAGCTGCTGCATTTCAACCAAAAGCCCCATAAACCTGAGCTTCTACATTTATTATCTGCATGTCCTACAGGTACTCTGTAGCAATTTTCAGCCACCTACCACATTCGCTGATTCTTTGAGAGCCTGCAAAGCTGTTCCGAATGCCCCATAGGCTTAAAGCAGCGGTCGCCTTAGTTGAATGGGAAAAAAAGCTGAATTTTGTAGGAATCGCTCTAAAAACACTGGGCTCAGTTACAGGCTGTTAGTCTGATACTACAGCCCTTGGAATGGTGTTTCTACCTGCTTGCACGGCTTCAAAACCCTTCCAAATGTACTTTTTCAAGGGGCCTGCAGTGCACTTAGAAGTGGCATTGAAGGACAGGGGCAGCGTCGGAACCGAAAGCCCCATTAACCTGTGCTTCTACATTTATTATCTGCATATAATACAGGTACTCTGTAGCAATTTTCAGCCCCCTACCACATTCGCTGATTCTTTGAGAGCCTGCCAAAGCTGTTCCAAATGCCCCATAGGCTTAAAGCAGCGGTCGCCTTAGTTGAATGGGAAAAAAAGCTGAATTTTGTAGGAATCGCTCTAAAAACACTGGGCTCAGTTACAGGCTGTTAGTCTGATACTACAGCCCTTGGAATGGTGTTTCTACCTGCTTGCACGGCTTCAAAACTCTTCCAAATGTACTTTTTCAAGGGGCCTGCGGTGCACTTAGAAGTGGCATTGAAGGACAGGGGCAGCGTCGGAACCGAAAGGCCCAGCAACCTGTGCTTTCCCACCACTTATCTGCATGTCCTACAGGTACTCTGTAGCAATTTTCAGCCCCCTACCACATTCGCTGATTCTTTGAGAGCCTGCCAAAATTGGCATCAAAACTCATCCAAATGTACTTTTTCAAGTATTTGAATGGTTATCGACTCCACTTCTTAGGGGCTGCTGCCATCTACTGGTGGAAAATATTTATGACACCGGGGACCCAACGCAAATGCTGTTACTCTTATTTGAATTGCTAAAAAAAAAAAATCAGATTTCTGTAGGAATTCTTCTAAAAACACTGCAGGTGTTTTTAGAACTATCGAAAAACGCTCAAACAGGTGATGTACATGGTAATGGACACCAGGTGTGAAAGGGTTAAGGACAGGGGGGCCTCCGCAGCGCTTGTGCAGGTGTTCCCCCGAGCTCGCGGAACTGCAACACGGCCTCATAACACCCGTGCACCCGGGGGGGGGGGGGGGGGGCGCGTGCATTTAATTAATTAATGAATCGCTGTTCCGCCGTGCAGCTCCCCGGGGGCGGGGGGGACGAGCAGGTGTTCAGCCCGAGCTCATAACACCCGTGCACACGGGGGGGAGGGGGAGGGGACGTGCAGGTATTTTTTTCCCCCAGCAGACGGGGGTCCCGGCCTTACACTCGGGCAGCTCCCCGGGGAATGTTAGAGGTCGTCGCCCCCGCTGCTGAGGCGCTAAAGTATCCGACTGCCTGGAGCGCTAAAACCGGCTCCGATCGGTCAGCGGGGACCGCGGGGAGTGAGCCGTGAACGGAGCGTCCCGCTGCTGCCTTCTCGCCGAGTCCGAAAATAGCCGAGAGTTAAGCCCCTCCCCCCCTCGCTGTGTCTTCGGCAGACGTCCGCCACGTCACGTCGGACGGGCCTCTGGTCATGTGAATTGATTGTGACGTGACCAGAGCCCCGTCCGTCTTGAAGCGGCGCGATGCTGCCGAAGACACGGCGGGGCGGGGAGGGGAGGGGAGGGGAGGGGGGGCTTAACTCTCGGCTATTTTCGCTGGCCTCCGGCGGGGCTGCTTCTAACGGGTCTCCGCAGCGGCGCTTGTGCAGGTGTTCAGCCCGAGCTCGCGGAACTCCAGCCCGGCCTCTGCTCCCACTTGCCCGGGCAGGGTTCCACGGCCCCGGGGACAGCTCCCGCCGCCCCGGACCCATAACGCCCGTGCTCCCGGGGGGAACACGGGACGTGCATTTAATTAATTCATCGCTGTTCCGCCGTGCAGCTCCACCGGGGGCGGGGGGGGGGGGGGGACGAGCAAGTGTTCAGCCCGAGCTCAGAACACTCGTGCACCCGGGGGGGGGGGACGTGCATTTAATGAATTAATGAATTAATGAATGCCCTACCTGAAACGATAGCACCTGGCGTTTCGTATTAATCGCTGTTCACCCGGGACGCGGGGCCCCGGCGAACCGCCGTGCAGCTCCCCGCACTGGGCTCGTGTCCCAGGCATCCATCCCCCTGCCCTGGCCGCATCCATGGCCGGTGAAAAGGACGGAGCGTCCCAAAGCCCAGCATCCGACTGGGATGCAAGTGCCGTCCCACTCCCAAGCTCTCCCACTCTCCAGCTCTCCCACTCTCCGTTGCAGGCACGCAGCTCCAGCTGTGGCCCATCAAAACTAGTGTGACTCGGGTTTAGAGTTAGGGTTAGGGTTTAGGGTTAGGGTCACACTCGTTTCCGTGCTAAAGGTCTTGTTTTGTAGCTCGCAGTAATACCTTTCCAGGCATGCCTTGATTCAATTGATACCACCTGTGGTTATTTAAATATTCATTCAAAAAAAAAAAAAAAAAAAAACCTGAACGGGACGTTTTTTCGCCAAATGTAAACGAAACCTATTTAAGGTCGTTCTTTAGTGTAGCAGTCGAATAAAAACTCGAGCGCGGTGTTGTTTTGTAGCTTGCAATCATACCTATCCAACGATACCTCGTATGAGGTGGTAGCACCAGGGGTTATTGAAATATTAATTTGAATGCGATTCCCATTGAAACGTATAGGCGTTTTCACCAAAAACGGAAAAACAGACACAATAACACGTGCCATTTAGCGCAGGTGTGGAATTACAACCCAGGAACGGTCTCGTTGTGTAGATGACACCCTTATCTGTATAACAATGCCCTACCTGAAACGATAGCACCCGGCGTTTCGTATTTATAGGGAAAATACGAATTTTACACCAACCCGCAACTTGACGAGAATCCCATAGGCTAACATTGAAATCCACAAAACACACTTGCTTTTTTTGAATAAAAACTCTGTTTTTCAACGGATTGGTCTCAAATCTGGTACACAATTGCTACCTACTACCCTGATACAGGAACTGTTTGAATGGTTTCTCTAGCCCTTACTGTTCCAGAGAAATAAAAAAAAAAAAGAAGTGAATTTGCATCTGCCAGTAATCTTTTTATTTTTTTTCTTATCAATCAGTTTTTGCAGGATTCATTACAAGGCCACTGAATACTGTTCGAGACTAATTCTCTGATACTACAGCCATTTAAATGGAGCTTCTATCTGGTCGCACAGCCGAGAACCACTTAAAAAGGTTCTGATCAAATGTGCTGCAATCTCTCGGTATGAGTCAATCTAAGGCAAGCTGCTGCATTTCAACCAAAAGCCCCATAAACCTGAGCTTCTACATTTATTATCTGCATGTCCTACAGGTACTCTGTAGCAATTTTCAGCCACCTACCACATTCGCTGATTCTTTGAGAGCCTGCCAAAGCTGTTCCGAATGCCCCATAGGCTTAAAGCAGCGGTCGCCTTAGTTGAATGGGAAAAAAAGCTGAATTTTGTAGGAATCGCTCTAAAAACACTGGGCTCAGTTACAGGCTGTTAGTCTGATACTACAGCCCTTGGAATGGTGTTTCTACCTGCTTGCACGGCTTCAAAACTCTTCCAAATGTACTTTTTCAAGGGGCCTGCGGTGCACTTAGAAGTGGCATTGAAGGACAGGGGCAGCGTCGGAACCGAAAGGCCCAGCAACCTGTGCTTTCCCACCACTTATCTGCATGTCCTACAGGTACTCTGTAGCAATTTTCAGCCCCCTACCACATTCGCTGATTCTTTGAGAGCCTGCCAAAATTGGCATCAAAACTCATCCAAATGTACTTTTTCAAGTATTTGAATGGTTATCGACTCCACTTCTTAGGGGCTGCTGCCATCTACTGGTGGAAAATATTTATGACACCGGGGACCCAACGCAAATGCTGTTACTCTTATTTGAATTGCTAAAAAAAAAAAATCAGATTTCTGTAGGAATTCTTCTAAAAACACTGCAGGTGTTTTTAGAACTATCGAAAAACGCTCAAACAGGTGATGTACATGGTAATGGACACCAGGTGTGAAAGGGTTAAGGACAGGGGGGCCTCCGCAGCGCTTGTGCAGGTGTTCCCCCGAGCTCGCGGAACTGCAACACGGCCTCATAACACCCGTGCACCCGGGGGGGGGGGGGGGGCGCGTGCATTTAATTAATTAATGAATCGCTGTTCCGCCGTGCAGCTCCCCGGGGGCGGGGGGGACGAGCAGGTGTTCAGCCCGAGCTCATAACACCCGTGCACACGGGGGGGAGGGGGAGGGGACGTGCAGGTATTTTTTCCCCCCAGCAGACGGGGGTCCCGGCCTTACACTCGGGCAGCTCCCCGGGGAATGTTAGAGGTCGTCGCCCCCGCTGCTGAGGCGCTAAAGTATCCGACTGCCTGGAGCGCTAAAACCGGCTCCGATCGGTCAGCGGGGACCGCGGGGAGTGAGCCGTGAACGGAGCGTCCCGCTGCTGCCTTCTCGCCGAGTCCGAAAATAGCCGAGAGTTAAGCCCCTCCCCCCCTCGCTGTGTCTTCGGCAGACGTCCGCCACGTCACGTCGGACGGGCCTCTGGTCATGTGAATTGATTGTGACGTGACCAGAGCCCCGTCCGCCTTGAAGCGGCGCGATGCTGCCGAAGACACGGCGGGGAGGGGAGGGGAGGGGAGGGGGGGCTTAACTCTCGGCTATTTTCGCTGGCCTCCGGCGGGGCTGCTTCTAACGGGTCTCCGCAGCGGCGCTTGTGCAGGTGTTCAGCCCGAGCTCGCGGAACTCCAGCCCGGCCTCTGCTCCCACTTGCCCGGGCAGGGTTCCACGGCCCCGGGGACAGCTCCCGCCGCCCCGGACCCATAACGCCCGTGCTCCCGGGGGGAACACGGGACGTGCATTTAATTAATTCATCGCTGTTCCGCCGTGCAGCTCCACCGGGGGCGGGGGGGGGGGGGGGACGAGCAAGTGTTCAGCCCGAGCTCAGAACACTCGTGCACCCGGGGGGGGGGGACGTGCATTTAATGAATTAATGAATTAATGAATGCCCTACCTGAAACGATAGCACCTGGCGTTTCGTATTAATCGCTGTTCACCCGGGACGCGGGGCCCCGGCGAACCGCCGTGCAGCTCCCCGCACTGGGCTCGTGTCCCAGGCATCCATCCCCCTGCCCTGGCCGCATCCATGGCCGGTGAAAAGGACGGAGCGTCCCAAAGCCCAGCATCCGACTGGGATGCAAGTGCCGTCCCACTCCCAAGCTCTCCCACTCTCCAGCTCTCCCACTCTCCGTTGCAGGCACGCAGCTCCAGCTGTGGCCCATCAAAACTAGTGTGACTCGGGTTTAGAGTTAGGGTTAGGGTTTAGGGTTAGGGTCACACTCGTTTCCGTGCTAAAGGTCTTGTTTTGTAGCTCGCAGTAATACCTTTCCAGGCATGCCTTGATTCAATTGATACCACCTGTGGTTATTTAAATATTCATTCAAAAAAAAAAAAAAAAAAAAACCTGAACGGGACGTTTTTTCGCCAAATGTAAACGAAACCTATTTAAGGTCGTTCTTTAGTGTAGCAGTCGAATAAAAACTCGAGCGCGGTGTTGTTTTGTAGCTTGCAATCATACCTATCCAACGATACCTCGTATGAGGTGGTAGCACCAGGGGTTATTGAAATATTAATTTGAATGCGATTCCCATTGAAACGTATAGGCGTTTTCACCAAAAACGGAAAAACAGACACAATAACACGTGCCATTTAGCGCAGGTGTGGAATTACAACCCAGGAACGGTCTCGTTGTGTAGATGACACCCTTATCTGTATAACAATGCCCTACCTGAAACGATAGCACCCGGCGTTTCGTATTTATAGGGAAAATACGAATTTTACACCAACCCGCAACTTGACGAGAATCCCATAGGCTAACATTGAAATCCACAAAACACACTTGCTTTTTTTGAATAAAAACTCTGTTTTTCAACGGATTGGTCTCAAATTTGGTACACAATTGCTACCTACTACCCTGATACAGGAACTGTTTGAATGGTTTCTCTAGCCCTTACTGTTCCAGAGAAATAAAAAAAAAAAAGAAGTGAATTTGCATCTGCCAGTAATCTTTTTATTTTTTTTCTTATCAATCAGTTTTTGCAGGATTCATTACAAGGCCACTGAATCCTGTTCGAGACTAATTCTCTGATACTACAGCCATTGAAATGGAGCTTCTATCTGGTCGCACAGCCGAGAACCACTTAAAAAGGTTCTGATCAAATGTGCTGCAATCTCTCGGTATGAGTCAATCTAAGGCAAGCTGCTGCATTTCAACCAAAAGCCCCATAAACCTGAGCTTCTACATTTATTATCTGCATGTCCTACAGGTACTCTGTAGCAATTTTCAGCCACCTACCACATTCGCTGATTCTTTGAGAGCCTGCCAAAGCTGTTCCGAATGCCCCATAGGCTTAAAGCAGCGGTCGCCTTAGTTGAATGGGAAAAAAAGCTGAATTTTGTAGGAATCGCTCTAAAAACACTGGGCTCAGTTACAGGCTGTTAGTCTGATACTACAGCCCTTGGAATGGTGTTTCTACCTGCTTGCACGGCTTCAAAACCCTTCCAAATGTACTTTTTCAAGGGGCCTGCAGTGCACTTAGAAGTGGCATTGAAGGACAGGGGCAGCGTCGGAACCGAAAGCCCCATTAACCTGTGCTTCTACATTTATTATCTGCATATAATACAGGTACTCTGTAGCAATTTTCAGCCCCCTACCACATTCGCTGATTCTTTGAGAGCCTGCCAAAGCTGTTCCAAATGCCCCATAGGCTTAAAGCAGCGGTCGCCTTAGTTGAATGGGAAAAAAAGCTGAATTTTGTAGGAATCGCTCTAAAAACACTGGGCTCAGTTACAGGCTGTTAGTCTGATACTACAGCCCTTGGAATGGTGTTTCTACCTGCTTGCACGGCTTCAAAACTCTTCCAAATGTACTTTTTCAAGGGGCCTGCGGTGCACTTAGAAGTGGCATTGAAGGACAGGGGCAGCGTCGGAACCGAAAGGCCCAGCAACCTGTGCTTTCCCACCACTTATCTGCATGTCCTACAGGTACTCTGTAGCAATTTTCAGCCCCCTACCACATTCGCTGATTCTTTGAGAGCCTGCCAAAATTGGCATCAAAACTCATCCAAATGTACTTTTTCAAGTATTTGAATGGTTATCGACTCCACTTCTTAGGGGCTGCTGCCATCTACTGGTGGAAAATATTTATGACACCGGGGACCCAACGCAAATGCTGTTACTCTTATTTGAATTGCTAAAAAAAAAAAATCAGATTTCTGTAGGAATTCTTCTAAAAACACTGCAGGTGTTTTTAGAACTATCGAAAAACGCTCAAACAGGTGATGTACATGGTAATGGACACCAGGTGTGAAAGGGTTAAGGACAGGGGGGCCTCCGCAGCGCTTGTGCAGGTGTTCCCCCGAGCTCGCGGAACTGCAACACGGCCTCATAACACCCGTGCACCCGGGGGGGGGGGGGGGGCGCGTGCATTTAATTAATTAATGAATCGCTGTTCCGCCGTGCAGCTCCCCGGGGGCGGGGGGGACGAGCAGGTGTTCAGCCCGAGCTCATAACACCCGTGCACACGGGGGGGAGGGGGAGGGGACGTGCAGGTATTTTTTCCCCCCAGCAGACGGGGGTCCCGGCCTTACACTCGGGCAGCTCCCCGGGGAATGTTAGAGGTCGTCGCCCCCGCTGCTGAGGCGCTAAAGTATCCGACTGCCTGGAGCGCTAAAACCGGCTCCGATCGGTCAGCGGGGACCGCGGGGAGTGAGCCGTGAACGGAGCGTCCCGCTGCTGCCTTCTCGCCGAGTCCGAAAATAGCCGAGAGTTAAGCCCCTCCCCCCCTCGCTGTGTCTTCGGCAGACGTCCGCCACGTCACGTCGGACGGGCCTCTGGTCATGTGAATTGATTGTGACGTGACCAGAGCCCCGTCCGTCTTGAAGCGGCGCGATGCTGCCGAAGACACGGCGGGGCGGGGAGGGGAGGGGAGGGGAGGGGGGGCTTAACTCTCGGCTATTTTCGCTGGCCTCCGGCGGGGCTGCTTCTAACGGGTCTCCGCAGCGGCGCTTGTGCAGGTGTTCAGCCCGAGCTCGCGGAACTCCAGCCCGGCCTCTGCTCCCACTTGCCCGGGCAGGGTTCCACGGCCCCGGGGACAGCTCCCGCCGCCCCGGACCCATAACGCCCGTGCTCCCGGGGGGAACACGGGACGTGCATTTAATTAATTCATCGCTGTTCCGCCGTGCAGCTCCACCGGGGGCGGGGGGGGGGGGGGGACGAGCAAGTGTTCAGCCCGAGCTCAGAACACTCGTGCACCCGGGGGGGGGGGACGTGCATTTAATGAATTAATGAATTAATGAATGCCCTACCTGAAACGATAGCACCTGGCGTTTCGTATTAATCGCTGTTCACCCGGGACGCGGGGCCCCGGCGAACCGCCGTGCAGCTCCCCGCACTGGGCTCGTGTCCCAGGCATCCATCCCCCTGCCCTGGCCGCATCCATGGCCGGTGAAAAGGACGGAGCGTCCCAAAGCCCAGCATCCGACTGGGATGCAAGTGCCGTCCCACTCCCAAGCTCTCCCACTCTCCAGCTCTCCCACTCTCCGTTGCAGGCACGCAGCTCCAGCTGTGGCCCATCAAAACTAGTGTGACTCGGGTTTAGAGTTAGGGTTAGGGTTTAGGGTTAGGGTCACACTCGTTTCCGTGCTAAAGGTCTTGTTTTGTAGCTCGCAGTAATACCTTTCCAGGCATGCCTTGATTCAATTGATACCACCTGTGGTTATTTAAATATTCATTCAAAAAAAAAAAAAAAAAAAAACCTGAACGGGACGTTTTTTCGCCAAATGTAAACGAAACCTATTTAAGGTCGTTCTTTAGTGTAGCAGTCGAATAAAAACTCGAGCGCGGTGTTGTTTTGTAGCTTGCAATCATACCTATCCAACGATACCTCGTATGAGGTGGTAGCACCAGGGGTTATTGAAATATTAATTTGAATGCGATTCCCATTGAAACGTATAGGCGTTTTCACCAAAAACGGAAAAACAGACACAATAACACGTGCCATTTAGCGCAGGTGTGGAATTACAACCCAGGAACGGTCTCGTTGTGTAGATGACACCCTTATCTGTATAACAATGCCCTACCTGAAACGATAGCACCCGGCGTTTCGTATTTATAGGGAAAATACGAATTTTACACCAACCCGCAACTTGACGAGAATCCCATAGGCTAACATTGAAATCCACAAAACACACTTGCTTTTTTTGAATAAAAACTCTGTTTTTCAACGGATTGGTCTCAAATCTGGTACACAATTGCTACCTACTACCCTGATACAGGAACTGTTTGAATGGTTTCTCTAGCCCTTACTGTTCCAGAGAAATAAAAAAAAAAAAGAAGTGAATTTGCATCTGCCAGTAATCTTTTTATTTTTTTTCTTATCAATCAGTTTTTGCAGGATTCATTACAAGGCCACTGAATACTGTTCGAGACTAATTCTCTGATACTACAGCCATTTAAATGGAGCTTCTATCTGGTCGCACAGCCGAGAACCACTTAAAAAGGTTCTGATCAAATGTGCTGCAATCTCTCGGTATGAGTCAATCTAAGGCAAGCTGCTGCATTTCAACCAAAAGCCCCATAAACCTGAGCTTCTACATTTATTATCTGCATGTCCTACAGGTACTCTGTAGCAATTTTCAGCCACCTACCACATTCGCTGATTCTTTGAGAGCCTGCCAAAGCTGTTCCGAATGCCCCATAGGCTTAAAGCAGCGGTCGCCTTAGTTGAATGGGAAAAAAAGCTGAATTTTGTAGGAATCGCTCTAAAAACACTGGGCTCAGTTACAGGCTGTTAGTCTGATACTACAGCCCTTGGAATGGTGTTTCTACCTGCTTGCACGGCTTCAAAACTCTTCCAAATGTACTTTTTCAAGGGGCCTGCGGTGCACTTAGAAGTGGCATTGAAGGACAGGGGCAGCGTCGGAACCGAAAGGCCCAGCAACCTGTGCTTTCCCACCACTTATCTGCATGTCCTACAGGTACTCTGTAGCAATTTTCAGCCCCCTACCACATTCGCTGATTCTTTGAGAGCCTGCCAAAATTGGCATCAAAACTCATCCAAATGTACTTTTTCAAGTATTTGAATGGTTATCGACTCCACTTCTTAGGGGCTGCTGCCATCTACTGGTGGAAAATATTTATGACACCGGGGACCCAACGCAAATGCTGTTACTCTTATTTGAATTGCTAAAAAAAAAAAATCAGATTTCTGTAGGAATTCTTCTAAAAACACTGCAGGTGTTTTTAGAACTATCGAAAAACGCTCAAACAGGTGATGTACATGGTAATGGACACCAGGTGTGAAAGGGTTAAGGACAGGGGGGCCTCCGCAGCGCTTGTGCAGGTGTTCCCCCGAGCTCGCGGAACTGCAACACGGCCTCATAACACCCGTGCACCCGGGGGGGGGGGGGGGGCGCGTGCATTTAATTAATTAATGAATCGCTGTTCCGCCGTGCAGCTCCCCGGGGGCGGGGGGGACGAGCAGGTGTTCAGCCCGAGCTCATAACACCCGTGCACACGGGGGGGAGGGGGAGGGGACGTGCAGGTATTTTTTCCCCCCAGCAGACGGGGGTCCCGGCCTTACACTCGGGCAGCTCCCCGGGGAATGTTAGAGGTCGTCGCCCCCGCTGCTGAGGCGCTAAAGTATCCGACTGCCTGGAGCGCTAAAACCGGCTCCGATCGGTCAGCGGGGACCGCGGGGAGTGAGCCGTGAACGGAGCGTCCCGCTGCTGCCTTCTCGCCGAGTCCGAAAATAGCCGAGAGTTAAGCCCCTCCCCCCCTCGCTGTGTCTTCGGCAGACGTCCGCCACGTCACGTCGGACGGGCCTCTGGTCATGTGAATTGATTGTGACGTGACCAGAGCCCCGTCCGCCTTGAAGCGGCGCGATGCTGCCGAAGACACGGCGGGGAGGGGAGGGGAGGGGAGGGGGGGCTTAACTCTCGGCTATTTTCGCTGGCCTCCGGCGGGGCTGCTTCTAACGGGTCTCCGCAGCGGCGCTTGTGCAGGTGTTCAGCCCGAGCTCGCGGAACTCCAGCCCGGCCTCTGCTCCCACTTGCCCGGGCAGGGTTCCACGGCCCCGGGGACAGCTCCCGCCGCCCCGGACCCATAACGCCCGTGCTCCCGGGGGGAACACGGGACGTGCATTTAATTAATTCATCGCTGTTCCGCCGTGCAGCTCCACCGGGGGCGGGGGGGGGGGGGGGACGAGCAAGTGTTCAGCCCGAGCTCAGAACACTCGTGCACCCGGGGGGGGGGGACGTGCATTTAATGAATTAATGAATTAATGAATGCCCTACCTGAAACGATAGCACCTGGCGTTTCGTATTAATCGCTGTTCACCCGGGACGCGGGGCCCCGGCGAACCGCCGTGCAGCTCCCCGCACTGGGCTCGTGTCCCAGGCATCCATCCCCCTGCCCTGGCCGCATCCATGGCCGGTGAAAAGGACGGAGCGTCCCAAAGCCCAGCATCCGACTGGGATGCAAGTGCCGTCCCACTCCCAAGCTCTCCCACTCTCCAGCTCTCCCACTCTCCGTTGCAGGCACGCAGCTCCAGCTGTGGCCCATCAAAACTAGTGTGACTCGGGTTTAGAGTTAGGGTTAGGGTTTAGGGTTAGGGTCACACTCGTTTCCGTGCTAAAGGTCTTGTTTTGTAGCTCGCAGTAATACCTTTCCAGGCATGCCTTGATTCAATTGATACCACCTGTGGTTATTTAAATATTCATTCAAAAAAAAAAAAAAAAAAAAACCTGAACGGGACGTTTTTTCGCCAAATGTAAACGAAACCTATTTAAGGTCGTTCTTTAGTGTAGCAGTCGAATAAAAACTCGAGCGCGGTGTTGTTTTGTAGCTTGCAATCATACCTATCCAACGATACCTCGTATGAGGTGGTAGCACCAGGGGTTATTGAAATATTAATTTGAATGCGATTCCCATTGAAACGTATAGGCGTTTTCACCAAAAACGGAAAAACAGACACAATAACACGTGCCATTTAGCGCAGGTGTGGAATTACAACCCAGGAACGGTCTCGTTGTGTAGATGACACCCTTATCTGTATAACAATGCCCTACCTGAAACGATAGCACCCGGCGTTTCGTATTTATAGGGAAAATACGAATTTTACACCAACCCGCAACTTGACGAGAATCCCATAGGCTAACATTGAAATCCACAAAACACACTTGCTTTTTTTGAATAAAAACTCTGTTTTTCAACGGATTGGTCTCAAATTTGGTACACAATTGCTACCTACTACCCTGATACAGGAACTGTTTGAATGGTTTCTCTAGCCCTTACTGTTCCAGAGAAATAAAAAAAAAAAAGAAGTGAATTTGCATCTGCCAGTAATCTTTTTATTTTTTTTCTTATCAATCAGTTTTTGCAGGATTCATTACAAGGCCACTGAATCCTGTTCGAGACTAATTCTCTGATACTACAGCCATTGAAATGGAGCTTCTATCTGGTCGCACAGCCGAGAACCACTTAAAAAGGTTCTGATCAAATGTGCTGCAATCTCTCGGTATGAGTCAATCTAAGGCAAGCTGCTGCATTTCAACCAAAAGCCCCATAAACCTGAGCTTCTACATTTATTATCTGCATGTCCTACAGGTACTCTGTAGCAATTTTCAGCCACCTACCACATTCGCTGATTCTTTGAGAGCCTGCCAAAGCTGTTCCGAATGCCCCATAGGCTTAAAGCAGCGGTCGCCTTAGTTGAATGGGAAAAAAAGCTGAATTTTGTAGGAATCGCTCTAAAAACACTGGGCTCAGTTACAGGCTGTTAGTCTGATACTACAGCCCTTGGAATGGTGTTTCTACCTGCTTGCACGGCTTCAAAACCCTTCCAAATGTACTTTTTCAAGGGGCCTGCAGTGCACTTAGAAGTGGCATTGAAGGACAGGGGCAGCGTCGGAACCGAAAGCCCCATTAACCTGTGCTTCTACATTTATTATCTGCATATAATACAGGTACTCTGTAGCAATTTTCAGCCCCCTACCACATTCGCTGATTCTTTGAGAGCCTGCCAAAGCTGTTCCAAATGCCCCATAGGCTTAAAGCAGCGGTCGCCTTAGTTGAATGGGAAAAAAAGCTGAATTTTGTAGGAATCGCTCTAAAAACACTGGGCTCAGTTACAGGCTGTTAGTCTGATACTACAGCCCTTGGAATGGTGTTTCTACCTGCTTGCACGGCTTCAAAACTCTTCCAAATGTACTTTTTCAAGGGGCCTGCGGTGCACTTAGAAGTGGCATTGAAGGACAGGGGCAGCGTCGGAACCGAAAGGCCCAGCAACCTGTGCTTTCCCACCACTTATCTGCATGTCCTACAGGTACTCTGTAGCAATTTTCAGCCCCCTACCACATTCGCTGATTCTTTGAGAGCCTGCCAAAATTGGCATCAAAACTCATCCAAATGTACTTTTTCAAGTATTTGAATGGTTATCGACTCCACTTCTTAGGGGCTGCTGCCATCTACTGGTGGAAAATATTTATGACACCGGGGACCCAACGCAAATGCTGTTACTCTTATTTGAATTGCTAAAAAAAAAAAATCAGATTTCTGTAGGAATTCTTCTAAAAACACTGCAGGTGTTTTTAGAACTATCGAAAAACGCTCAAACAGGTGATGTACATGGTAATGGACACCAGGTGTGAAAGGGTTAAGGACAGGGGGGCCTCCGCAGCGCTTGTGCAGGTGTTCCCCCGAGCTCGCGGAACTGCAACACGGCCTCATAACACCCGTGCACCCGGGGGGGGGGGGGGGGCGCGTGCATTTAATTAATTAATGAATCGCTGTTCCGCCGTGCAGCTCCCCGGGGGCGGGGGGGACGAGCAGGTGTTCAGCCCGAGCTCATAACACCCGTGCACACGGGGGGGAGGGGGAGGGGACGTGCAGGTATTTTTTCCCCCCAGCAGACGGGGGTCCCGGCCTTACACTCGGGCAGCTCCCCGGGGAATGTTAGAGGTCGTCGCCCCCGCTGCTGAGGCGCTAAAGTATCCGACTGCCTGGAGCGCTAAAACCGGCTCCGATCGGTCAGCGGGGACCGCGGGGAGTGAGCCGTGAACGGAGCGTCCCGCTGCTGCCTTCTCGCCGAGTCCGAAAATAGCCGAGAGTTAAGCCCCTCCCCCCCTCGCTGTGTCTTCGGCAGACGTCCGCCACGTCACGTCGGACGGGCCTCTGGTCATGTGAATTGATTGTGACGTGACCAGAGCCCCGTCCGTCTTGAAGCGGCGCGATGCTGCCGAAGACACGGCGGGGAGGGGAGGGGAGGGGAGGGGGGGCTTAACTCTCGGCTATTTTCGCTGGCCTCCGGCGGGGCTGCTTCTAACGGGTCTCCGCAGCGGCGCTTGTGCAGGTGTTCAGCCCGAGCTCGCGGAACTCCAGCCCGGCCTCTGCTCCCACTTGCCCGGGCAGGGTTCCACGGCCCCGGGGACAGCTCCCGCCGCCCCGGACCCATAACGCCCGTGCTCCCGGGGGGAACACGGGACGTGCATTTAATTAATTCATCGCTGTTCCGCCGTGCAGCTCCACCGGGGGCGGGGGGGGGGGGGGGACGAGCAAGTGTTCAGCCCGAGCTCAGAACACTCGTGCACCCGGGGGGGGGGGACGTGCATTTAATGAATTAATGAATTAATGAATGCCCTACCTGAAACGATAGCACCTGGCGTTTCGTATTAATCGCTGTTCACCCGGGACGCGGGGCCCCGGCGAACCGCCGTGCAGCTCCCCGCACTGGGCTCGTGTCCCAGGCATCCATCCCCCTGCCCTGGCCGCATCCATGGCCGGTGAAAAGGACGGAGCGTCCCAAAGCCCAGCATCCGACTGGGATGCAAGTGCCGTCCCACTCCCAAGCTCTCCCACTCTCCAGCTCTCCCACTCTCCGTTGCAGGCACGCAGCTCCAGCTGTGGCCCATCAAAACTAGTGTGACTCGGGTTTAGAGTTAGGGTTAGGGTTTAGGGTTAGGGTCACACTCGTTTCCGTGCTAAAGGTCTTGTTTTGTAGCTCGCAGTAATACCTTTCCAGGCATGCCTTGATTCAATTGATACCACCTGTGGTTATTTAAATATTCATTCAAAAAAAAAAAAAAAAAAAAACCTGAACGGGACGTTTTTTCGCCAAATGTAAACGAAACCTATTTAAGGTCGTTCTTTAGTGTAGCAGTCGAATAAAAACTCGAGCGCGGTGTTGTTTTGTAGCTTGCAATCATACCTATCCAACGATACCTCGTATGAGGTGGTAGCACCAGGGGTTATTGAAATATTAATTTGAATGCGATTCCCATTGAAACGTATAGGCGTTTTCACCAAAAACGGAAAAACAGACACAATAACACGTGCCATTTAGCGCAGGTGTGGAATTACAACCCAGGAACGGTCTCGTTGTGTAGATGACACCCTTATCTGTATAACAATGCCCTACCTGAAACGATAGCACCCGGCGTTTCGTATTTATAGGGAAAATACGAATTTTACACCAACCCGCAACTTGACGAGAATCCCATAGGCTAACATTGAAATCCACAAAACACACTTGCTTTTTTTGAATAAAAACTCTGTTTTTCAACGGATTGGTCTCAAATTTGGTACACAATTGCTACCTACTACCCTGATACAGGAACTGTTTGAATGGTTTCTCTAGCCCTTACTGTTCCAGAGAAATAAAAAAAAAAAAGAAGTGAATTTGCATCTGCCAGTAATCTTTTTATTTTTTTTCTTATCAATCAGTTTTTGCAGGATTCATTACAAGGCCACTGAATCCTGTTCGAGACTAATTCTCTGATACTACAGCCATTGAAATGGAGCTTCTATCTGGTCGCACAGCCGAGAACCACTTAAAAAGGTTCTGATCAAATGTGCTGCAATCTCTCGGTATGAGTCAATCTAAGGCAAGCTGCTGCATTTCAACCAAAAGCCCCATAAACCTGAGCTTCTACATTTATTATCTG
>NW_026708727.1:0-37901 GCF_902713425.1 Acipenser ruthenus
TCTCTCTCCTCTCTCTGCCTCTCTCTCTCTCTCTGTCTGTCTGTCTGTCTGTCTCTCTCTCTCTCTCTCTCTTCTCCTCTCTGTCTCTCTCTCTCTCTCTCTCTCTCTCTCTCTCTCTCTCTCTGCTCTCTCTCTCTCTCTCTCTCTCTCTCCCTCTCTCTCCTCTCTCTCCTCTCTCTCTCTCTCTCTCTCTCTCTCTCTCTCTCTCTCTCCCTCTCTCTCTCTCTCTCTCTCTCTCTCTCTCTCTCTCTCTCTCTCTCTCTCTGTCCCCCCTCCTCTCCTCTCTCAGTCAGGAACCCCGAGGGCAGGATCAGGCTGTACTGTAAAGGTGCCGACACGCTCCTGTTTGAGAGACTGCACCCCTGCAACCAGGACCTCATGAACATCACCACTGACCACCTCAATGTGAGTCAAACCACTACCCTGCAGCTGTACCCTGCTCCCTGTACCCTGCCCCGGCATACACTACTGCTGCTCCCTGCTTCCCGCTCCCTGTATTTAAAGTTATTCATCCCCTGTACCTGTTATGTGGAGTAACACAGCCCCCTGCTGGCTGGCTTGTGGAATGACCTGTATGTATATTATTTTATTTGCCCTGATTTTTTTTTTTTTTTGTCCCTCAATGATTTTTTTCTTTTTTTTTTTGTTCCTAATTGATTTAAAATATACATATATCCATTGGCAAACTTAAGCAACTTTAAGATGTTTTTTTTTTGTCTTTCTGATTTTATTATTTAAAAAAAAAAATTCTTTGTTTTATGTCCCTCAGTGATTTTTGTGTTTGTATTATTATTTTTTTGTATTTATTGATTGTTTTTTTTATGTCCCTTGGTGATTTAACCTTCCCTGATTTTTGTGTTTTTTATATAGTGTTTGTCTCCTTGACTGAAGCATTGTAAATCTGTTCTCTCTCTCTCTCTCCCGTCTATCCTTTCTCCCTCTCTCTCTCCTCCCTCTCTCTGTCTCAGGAGTACGCGGGGGATGGCTTGCGTACGTTGCTCCTGGCCTATAAGGACCTAGAGGAGAGTGAGTACGAGGCCTGGTCCGAGCGGCTGCAGAGAGCCAGCAAGGCTGTGGACTGTCGGGAGGAGAGGCTGGCAGCCGTGTACGAGGAGATAGAGCAGGACATGATGGTATGAGCACAGCACAGCACAGCACAGCACAGCACAGCACCACACCATCTGTGAATCAGTACTGTATGGTGTTTTAAAACTACAGGACATGATGGTGTGAGTGCAACACTACACAATACTATGCAACCCGTGTTTCCAGTGCTCCCATGTGCTCAGCCCCCATGCTGTCCTGCTCTCCTGTTTCCTCTGTAGCTGCTGGGCGCCACGGCAATCGAAGACAAGCTGCAGGAGGGGGTGCCGGAGACCATCGCAATCCTGACGCTGGCCAACATCAAGATCTGGGTGCTGACCGGAGACAAGCAGGGTGAGAGACACCGAGACACACCCGGCTTTGAGAAGGGGGCTGCTTCATTATCTTCACTGTGCTTTGAGAAGGGGGCTGCTTCATTCTCTTCACTGTGCTTTGAGAAGGGGGCTGCTTCATTCTCTTCACTGTGCTTTGAGAAGGGGGCTGCTTCATTCTCTTCACTGTGCTTTGAGAAGGGGGCTGCTTCATTCTCTTCACTGTGCTTTGAGAAGGGGGCTGCTTCATTATCTTCACTGTGCTTTGAGAAGGGGGCTGCTTCATTATCTTCACTGTGCTTTGAGAAGGGGACTGCTTCATTCTCTTCACTGTGCTGTGCTGTGTGTTAAAGTTGAACACGTTTGTGTGTTTCAGAGACTGCTGTGAATATTGGATACTCGTGTAAGATGCTGACTGATGACATGACGGAGGTATTCTTTGTGACGGGACGCACCGTGCACGAGGTTCGAGAAGAACTGAGGTAGGAGAAATACTCAGACTCAATGACAAACGTTTCCACTAGAAGTCTTTCTCAGCGTCTTCAGTGTAAATTCAATGACAAACGTTTCCACTAGAAGTCTTTCTCAGCGTCTTCAGTGTAAATTCAATGGCAAACGTTTCCACTAGAAGTTTTTCTCGGTGTCTTCAGTGTAAATTCATTGACTAACGTTTTGACTAATAAGTTTGATCAGACACTGAGAAAGACTTCTAGTCGAAATTTAATTTATTAAGTTTCTTTTAGCATTTCTAATGCCGGCACTGTTGAGTGTTTTAATAGCTATGGAGTGACTGGTTGAACTTGGGATCCGTGTCGATGGGTTTGTGTGAGTGACTGGTTTAAACTGGAATCCCTGTTAGCCACGTCTGTGTTCGCTGTGGTTCCAGGAAAGCCAGAGAGAAGATGATGGACTCGACTCGCACTCTGGGGAACGGCTTCCCCTACCAGCAGGAGAAGCTGGACCCCCCCAAAGGGAGCTCCGTGCTGGAGGCCATACCCGGGGAGTACGCCCTCATCATCAACGGACACAGCCTGGTGAGGACACACATCCGCAATTCATACTGGGGTGTGTGTGTGTGTGTGTGTGTGTGTGTGTGTGTGTGTGTGTCGAAGCAAATCGCAGCCTGGTGAGGACTCGCATCCACAGTTCCTATTCATATTAATGTGAGTGTGTGTGTGTGTGTGTGTGTGTGTCTCTCCAGGCCCACGCGCTGGAGGCTGACATGGAGCTGGAGTTCCTGGAGACAGCCTGTGCCTGCAAGGCTGTGATCTGCTGCCGGGTCACCCCCCTGCAGAAAGCACAGGTGGTGGAGCTGGTGAAGAAATACAAGAGGGCCGTGACCCTCGCCATCGGGGACGGAGCCAACGACGTGAGCATGATCAAGAGTGAGTGAGGGAGAGGGGAGGGGAGTGGAGAGGAGAGGGGAGGATGAGAGGAGCCAATGACATGGGTGAGGGAGAGGGGAGGAAGGGGAGGATTATTATATATTATGATTATTATTATGCCCAAAACAAACGGCACCCACTTCCCACTTCAGCAGGACACATTTTTTACTCTCATCTAGAAAAGCTCTTATGCAATCGTGGTGATCCAGCGCGTGACCGTGAGAGACTGGGGATGTGAAACCTGTCAGTCATTTCTCCGCACGTCAGTAAAGAGGAGGCTTGGGGGTCCAGCGGTTAGAGAAAGGGGGCTTGTTACTGTCCTTCGGATGAGACGTAAAACAAACGAGGTCCTATTGGAAGTGACTCTGCAGCAGCAGCAGCAGTTGTTGATGATGCATAGTTCACCCCCCTAGTCTCTGTATGTCACTTTGGATAAAAGCATCTGCTAAATGACTAATTTATTATGAAGAATAATAATAATAATAACAATAATAATAATAATAATAATAATAATAATAATAATAATAATAATAAAGGCTCCTCGTTCAAAATGGAGGCTCTTTTGCACTGGTCGCGTCTGTTTGTCTACCTGTGTGTCTGCCTGTCTGTCTGTCTGTCTGTCACCCTCTACAGCTCTGGCCAAAAGTTTTGTATCACCTAGAATCTTAGGATTGAGACATAATGAAATGTAAATGAACATAATGTTAGTACCAAGTTTCATGACAATCAGATAAGTGGTTCTTGAGATTTATGGAACAAATATATACAGTGTGACACGCGTGCTTCAGTACGACCGCCTCCACTATACTCCCCTGCAGCAGGTTTCATATTATTATTATTATTATTATTATTATTATTATTATTTATTTATTTGGCAGACGTCTTTATCCCAGGCGACTCACACAGGTGTTACAGGGCAGCACAGGGTTACAATGCAAGCTTCATATTTAAATACAGTGTAGTTTACAGCAAGTGCAAATAATAACACTACTAGAATACAATATGAACTAGGATGCTATGTATAATAATAACACTACTAGAATACAATATGAACTAGGATGCTATGTATAATAATAACACTACTAGAATACAATATGAACTAGGATGCTATGTGATCTGCTGCCAGGTCACCCCCCTATGTATAATAATAACAGTACTATAATACAATATGAACCATGATGCAGAAAGTTAGGATCACAGCAAGTTGTAATGTCTACAATGACATTAGTAGTGCAAGGGTAGTGCATTCGTAACCAGCAGAAAATGACCTTTGTAAGAGAAGTTCAATTCTTGTGCAACAGCAAAAAAACTAAACTAAAAAAAACTCATCAGCTAAACAACAAAAGAAAAAAAAATCTATCTGGGGATTGTGGAACATCATCTTGAGACTTCTTCTTCTTCTTCTTCTTTTGAGTCCTCAGAGATTTAGAAACCCGATGAATTGCGCGGCAGTCTCAGCGGTTTACTTCAGAACTTACTGTAAACTACACTTTATTTAAATATGAAGCTTGCATTGTAACCCTATGCTGCCCTGTAACACCTGTGTGAGTCGCCCTGTCCGCTGTCAGATTGCATTTTCACACGTGTGTGCTGTGCACACAAGTAGTTTTGGAGTAAGTTTATTTACCGTTATCTATTCTCTCTCCCTCTCTTTCTCTCCTTCCCCTGCCTCTACCACCTTTCTCCTCTTTCCCTCCCTCTGCTCTCTTCTCTATATCCCCTCCCATTTTTTCTCCTTTTTTCCACCTCTCCCCACTCCTTTTCCTTCTCCCTTGTCTCTCCCCCTCTATCTCTCCCCCTCTCTCTTTCTCTCCCCTCCCCTCTTCTCTCCTCCTCCTCCCCCCTCTCCCCTCTCTTTCCCTCTCTCTCTCTCTCTCCCCTCACTCCCTCTCCCCTCTCTCAGCGGCTCACATTGGGGTGGGTATCAGTGGTCAGGAGGGGATCCAGGCAGTGCTGGCCTCAGATTACACCTTCTCCCAGTTCAAGTCCCTGCAGCGCCTCCTGCTGGTGCACGGCCGCTGGTCCTACCTGCGCATGTGCAAGTTCCTCTGCTATTTTTTCTACAAGAACTTCGCCTTCACCATGGTGCACTTCTGGTTTGGCTTCTTCTGCGGGTTCTCTGCGCAGGTGAGAAAACAAGCAGTGGTGCACAGCTACGACCAAAAGTGAGATTTACATACAGCTACGACCAAAAGTGAGATTTACATACAGCTACGACCAAAAGTGAGATTTATACACAGCTACGGTCAAAAGTGAGATTGTAATTCACCTGTAACTCACTGAAGAGGCCCATCTCTTATTTTTTATAATACATGGATACCCTTGTGATGCTGATATTAAAGAAGACGAGGTTCAGCAGTACAGTTGGGTTTTTTTAAACGTCATGTTTCAGTGCTGTACAGACGTTCTGTGTCGTTATCCGTTTCTCTGAGATACGAATGTACCAGCTTTGCATCTTTTTTTTAAAACATATTCTCATTTTGTTGATCATTAATTAACATTTCTGTACTATGGGTGTTGTCGAGTGATTGAAAACGAGACATTTTGTGTTTGAATTGAAAGTGATGGTCTTGGAGTCGAATGGGTCAAAGTTCAAGTATATTTTCCTCTAGAGGAAATATCACTTTTTGACGTCACTACTGTGGTATTATGCCTTTTTTTTAGAATGGCTCAGGATGCAAATATAGCCTTCATCCATGTATTATTTATATACAAATACAGGTCAATTAGTTCATTTTCTAGGGTGAAACACTTTTGGCCAGAGCTGTAGGTGTGTGTTCTGTTTTTGTTTTGTTGTAAGAGCCACGCAAACCGATTCATTTGATTTTATTGCGATGGAGCTCTCCTCAGAAATCAGGGCGAGGGTCGCTGGTGTTGATCGGGCTGATTCACCGTTCAGAGTGAAACGAGTGAAGAAACAGCTGCTTGGGTTTGTGGTGATCAATGCTGCTTTTCTTGGACTCTGTGGAGAACAGCTCTCCAGTGATGATGTGTCTCTCTCTCATTCCCTGCAGACTGTCTATGATCAGTACTTCATCACACTCTATAACATTGTGTACACGTCGCTGCCAGTCCTGGCCATGGGGATTTTTGACCAGGTAAGATTATTATTATTATTATTATTATTATTATTATTATTATTGGTTTCATCAATACTACAGTATAAAGTAATACTTTATTAAAAGCATATTGGCAGCGCAGTCTGGAGTACCCCAAGCTGTACCAGCCCCTCACTCCCCTCTCTATTTCAGAGTCCCCCTCACCCCCTCTCTCCCCTCTCTCTCAGGACGTCCCGGAGCAGCGCAGTCTGGAGTACCCCAAGCTGTACGAGCCGGGGCAGCTGAACCTCCTTTTCAACAAGCGTGAGTTCTTCATCTGCATCGCGCAGGGCATCTACACCTCCGTGGTGCTGTTCTTCGTGTCGTACGGGGTCTTCGCCGACGACGTCACGCAGCTCGCCGACTACCAGTCCTTCGCCGTCACCGTGGCAACCTCGCTGGTCATCGTGGTCAGCGTGCAGGTAACGGGCCGCGCCTCGCGTAGGTTTTACTGATAGGAGCTGTTCATGCGGCCAGAAGGGGAGCCCAGGACTGGGTGCAGCAGCAGCAGCAGCAGCAGGGCTAGTGTGAGTTTCTAACCCTGTCCTCTCTCTCTCTCTCTCTCTCTCTCTCTCTCTCTCTCTGTGTATTTGGGTGGTCAGATTGCTCTGGACACAGGCTACTGGACGGCGATCAATCACTTCTTCATTTGGGGCAGCGTGGCGATGTACTTCGCCATCATGTTTGCCATGCACAGCGACGGGCTCTTCAACATCTTCCCCAATCAGTTCACATTCGTGGGTGAGTCCCCACCTCCTGAAACTCTAATTATTATTATTATTATTATTATTATTATTATTATTATTATTATCATTTAGTCATTCAGCAGATGCTTTTATCCAAAGCGACTTACTAGGGGGGTGAACTATGCATCATCAACAACTGCTGCTGCTACTGCAGAGTCACTAGGATTACCAGCCCGAATAATCAGTTCATACAGCAACAACACACACTGACACACACACGCACACACACGCACACACTGACACACACACACTGACACACGCACACACACACACACAGTGAAGACCAGATTATTGCGATGGAGCTCTCCACAGAAATCAGGAGCTGACAGTCAGGGTGAGGGTCGCTTGCATGGATCGGGATGATTCACCGTTCAGAGTGAAGTAAGAAACAGCTGCTTGGGTTTGTGTGGATCGCTGATCTCCACAGAGTCTCAGAAAAGCAGCATGAAATCATCACAAACCCAAGCAGCTGTTTCCTCACTTGCTTCTTAATTTAGATTGAATGCCACGTAACCTGTTACGAAGCGTTGGGTGGCTGCCTCTAATCACGTTGACAGTGTGTGTGTGTGTGTTCACTCTCGCGCACTGTCCGTGTGACTGGCAGACCAAAGAGTGAGCGAGAAGGGAGCACACTCTCAACCTGATGAGATAAAGGCAGCCAGCGAACATTGCAGCAGTGTGGAGTAGTGGTTAGGGCTCTGGACTCTTGACCGGAGGGTCGTGGGTTCAGTCCCAGGTGGGGGACACTGCTGCTGTACCCTTGAGCAAGGTACTTTACCTAGATTGCTCCAGTAAAAACCCAACTATATAAATGGGTAATTGTATGTAAAAATAATGTGTTATCTTGTAACAGTTGTAAGTTGCCCTGGATAAAGGTGTCTGCTAAGAAATAAATAATAATTTAGAAACACGCATTGAAGAACAGGATTCAGGACTGTGAGCAGGGCCATTGTAGAGTCTCTAACCCTGCTCTCTCGCTCTCTCTCTCTCTCTCTCTCTCTCTCTCTCTCTCTCTCTCTCTCTCTCTCTCTCTCTCTCTCCTCTCTTTGTATCTAACCCTGCTTGCTCTTCTCTCTCCCTCCCTCCTCTCTTTGTATCTAACCCTGCTTGCTCTTCTCTCTCGCTCCCTCCTCTCTTTGTATCTAACCCTGCTTGCTCTTCTCTCTCCCTCCCTCCTCTCTTTGTATCTAACC
This sequence comes from Acipenser ruthenus, assembly GCF_902713425.1. NCBI lineage: Eukaryota > Metazoa > Chordata > Actinopteri > Acipenseriformes > Acipenseridae > Acipenser > Acipenser ruthenus. Next base: position 7,838 of record NW_026708727.1, read on the forward strand.
CTGCTTGCTCTTCTCTCTCCCTCCCTCCTCTCTTTGTATCTAACCCTGCTTGCTCTTCTCTCTCCCTCCCTCCTCTCTTTGTATCTAACCCTGCTTGCTCTTCTCTCTCCCTCCCTCCTCTCTTTGTATCTAACCCTGCTTGCTCTTCTCTCTCGCTCCCTCCTCTCCTCTCCTCCACAGGTAACGCTCAGAACACTCTTGCTCAGCCCGCGGTGTGGTTCACGATCCTGCTCTCCACTGTGGTGTGCATCGTGCCTGTGGTGACTTTCCGCTTCCTCAAGCTGGACCTGAAGCCGCAGCTCTCAGACACGGTGAGTGAGACGCCACGGCACAGCCGCAGAGTCGATGCTTTTACTGTGGGACACTTTTATAACAGTTAGTTTACCAGGTTTTTTTTTAATATGCTGTACTTTACCAGACCTCTTTGTGCTTTATAATGCTTCCCTATGCTTTACCACACCTCTCTGTGCTTTACAATGCTTCCCTATGCTTTACCACACCTCTCTTACACGATGCTATGCTTTCACAACAGTAAGCTGTTAGTTTACCATGCTTTCACTGTGCTTGATCGCACCATGCTGTGCTGTCACTGTGGTGCTCTTGGCTATGCTGTCACTGTGGCACTCTTTTCTAAGGGCTCCTGTCTCTGCGTGCCCCGGCAGGTTCGCTACACCCAGCTGGTTCGGAAGAAGCAGAAGCCCCAGGGCCGCCGGCTGCGCATCGTGGGGCGCACGGGCTCCCGCAGGACGGGGTACGCCTTCTCACACCAGGAGGGCTTCGGGGAGCTCATCACCTCAGGGAAGAACATGAGGCTGAGCTCCCTGGCGCTGTCCAGCTTCACTGGCCGCAGCAGCGCCAGCTGGATCGACACTCTGAGGAAGAAGAGAGGGACAGAGAGCCCCGCAGCACAGGTAACACAGGGACACACTACACTGCAATACAGTACAGTACACAGCTATACAGTACACTACAGTACTATAGAGTGCAGTACACAGCACCCTGGCCACACTGTGGTGTTGATGTGTGTCTGTGTTTCTATCAGCAGGTCTCAGCCGGTGCGTCCCCTCAAGGAGCCGAAGCCTCACAGGTAACAAACTGAACCCCCCCCCCCCCCCCAAAAAAAAAAATATATATATCTGTTACATTTTTATTAAAAAAAAAAAAGGACTTATTTACCATTTAAAACGACTCAGCCTTCCTTGTTCCTCTGTTCCTCTTCTCTGCAGGTCTCTGGCGGAGTGCCGCTCGAAGCCCCGGAGACAGGAGCGACAGGACCAGCAGGGGGGGCCAGCGCCCCGGGACCAGCCTCCATTACAGAGGAGTGCGCAGTCAAAGAATGAACCAAATCTACAGGAGAGAGAGAGAGAGAGAGAGGGTTCTGAACAGTGCGTGAAAATACAACAGACTAACGAACTAACATGCGTGCGCGTGTGTGTGTATATACATATGTATATGTGTGTATATAAGTATATCTCCTATGTGAGTCTGTACAGTGCTCACGCCTTATAAGGAGGCACGTTTATACCGTGGAACGGGTTAGAAGGCGGTGAGATCGTGGCTCTCAATGGCTCTACACAAAGCACTTTGTATTCTCTTTATAAGGAGGAACAGAATTGCGTGGATCTCTCTCTTAACTACACTGTGGCTCCCGACGTACAGCGTTAACGTGAGCACTGTATGTATTGATATATATATATATAGATATAAAATGTGTGTGTGTATATGTATGTGTATATATATATATATATATATATATATATATATATATATATATATATATATATGTATATGTGTATATATATATATATATATATATATATATATATATATATATATATATGTAGATAAAGCCAATATGAATCGTTCTCGATAAGAACGTTGCTTTGTCTGTCCCTCTACCCCTCTGCAAGAAACTGGGGGGGGGGGGGGGTTTGGTAAACCAGTAAGGAGACCCAGTGAACTGTTTCCAATCCCGCCCCCTGCCCAATGCTTTGGACTGAACTGTAAATAAAAGAAGATAATAAAGAGCAAACCCAAACCCTTTCTCTGCATCTTGTTCTCGGTGAGAATGCTGAGGGGAGTCGCTCATCTGCTCTGTTCTGTACCCAGTCTGTCTGCAGGATTGATTTATTACGCCACATTGGCGTCTCGAACCCTGGACTGGCCCGCCCGCCGCGCTTCCACAAACACCCCCGCTTTCGGGGTACCCCTCTGGGGGCAGGGAGGGGGGGTGCCAGCTACTCTCCCCCCCTCCCCCCCTGCCAGTGGAAGCACCATCTATATAGTGAAGGATCGCTACGCTTCGATAATAAGGATTCGAATGGATGTTTTAATAGTTTGTACTCGAGAAGCAGCAGCATAACTAATATGGAAATCTCTTCAATAACCCCCCTGGGACATATTGAGTTCTGTGTTTTTTCTTTTTTTTTTTTTTTTTAAATAACGCGACAGTTATTGTCTGCAGCTTGACCCGCTGGGGTTTTTTTTTTAAGCACAGAAACAAGACAAAGGACTTTGAAAAACCTGTCACGGCTTTCTGGACTGAAACTGAAATTTAAAAAAATGTGACTTTGCTCCACAAGCATAACGCAACAAAGAAGGAACGCGTTACGAAGTGCTGTCCTGTCTGAAATAAATAAAGCCAACAGCGATCTGAGAGAGAATGCACAAAATAAACTTCTGATTCACAATAACCTTCTCCTCTTTTTTTGTTTTTTCCTTGCAGTAATTCATTTCTTTTTAAGGTAACGAGAATGGCCTTTGAATTAGGCTTGGTGGTCCAGTGGTTAGAGAAAAGGGGCTTGTTACCAGGAGGTTCCCAGTTCAATCCCGGTTCAGCCACTGACTCACTGTGTGTGTGTGTGTGACCCTGAGCAAGTCACTTCACCTCCTTGTGCTCCGTCCTTCGGATGAGACGTAAAACAAACAGTTGTTGATGATGCATAGTTCACCCCTCTAGTCTCTGTAAGTCGCTTTGGATAGAAGTGTCTGCTGAATGGCTCATTAATAATATGCTTGTGTGGTTCTGTTCTTGGTAGGAGCAGAGATGCTGTACTTTGCTAGGGTGGCCCGAGAAGCTTTGGAAATTGACTGAGAACAGGCTGTCTATCTGCACAACAGCGGCCCCTAGTTTTCAGTTGAAGTGTGCGCTGGTAGTGTGGGTGGATTTCTGTCAGGTGAGGTGACACTAGGATCGGACATGCAAAATTTGGAAAACTTTGAGTTTTTTTTTTTTTTCAAGTTCTTTCAGGTTAAATATCACTTTGATAAATTACAATGAATTAAATTCTAACCCTCTCTGAAACATTGGAGAAAAGGTTGGATGATTTTTTGGGTTTTTTTTTTTTTTTTTTTTTTTTAGTTTTTCTTTTTCAAGGCAGTTATTGTGCTCATGATATAGAGGGTCCTCATTAAAATTATGTATAATGAGGACCCTATAAACCATGCTGGAGCTGTCTCTGGGGTACGGTGTGTGGTGTTTTATCATTCACACACACACACAGCATCGTACACACACACACACACACACACACACAGCATTGTTCACACACACACACACACACACACACAGCATCGTTCACGCACACACACACACACACACACACACACACACACAGCATCGTTCACACACACACACACACACAGCATCCCTCAGGGACGCAGGGTATTTCTGCCTGCGGTCGCGCGCTAAAAGAGGAAACAGACGATTTTACTAAATGTGACACGATATGTTATGAAATAAGTCAGTGCGGTGTTCAAACAGGTGTGGCCTCCAGCAGAAAATATACAAATAATTTAAAAAAAGAAACGATGATTAAAAACATTAATTTCTAAGCTAAATATAAAACAGAATGCAGAAACATTTTCTTTCTTTTCTTTTTAATATAAAAACTATGTAACAAGGTTACCCACAAAAAAATATCCTAAATATTCAACTTGGTACAATTAATAAAAGCAGACACTTGTGGGTGTAATCCTTCTTTTTGCAATGCTAAAAGAAAAGTGATGTCTTGCATGGCAAACGTTTCGACTGCCGACTGGCCTCCTCTCGTTTGGAACCTTTCTTATGTTCAAGGTCTTTTGACTGTATTAAGTTAGTATGTCTTCATTTTGCACAGCAGTGTGTTTTAATAGTGACAGATGAAGTTTTGTTTTTTGTTGGTATTCAGTTTGCGATTCTGCCAACAAGATTCTGCAGGAGCTGTGGGACTAATTATTTAAAAATGATTTCAGTGCAGTGGAATTTGAATTTTTCACATGTGATAACAAAATTCTCTTCAGCATTCCACTTTTTGTGTGTGTTTTGTTTCAGATTTTCTTTTTTTCTTTTTTTAACCTTCATGTCTTGTCTGTCTGTCTATTCTCTCTGTCCAGTTAATAATCGGAGTATTCTGAAGCTCGATCAAGCTTCTAGGATCCATCTCTGTAGCTGTCAGGCCATATTTAGGAGAAGTTTTTTTTTTAGAATGTATTTTGTCGAAACTCAAGAATGTTTTTGGAATGCCTGCAATGTATGTTTTTGTAGTGCTTACAGGGTCACAAAAAAAAAAAAAAACAACCAAAAAACCCACAAGGTACCAAAACCTGACCGCATCTCCATTAAGAGCACGTAGGATTGACTTATATTTCAAACTGATAAAAGCATTTTAAAAGAAGGGGACTCCCGAGTGGCGCATCTGGTAAAGGCCCTCCGAGTGGAGTGCAGGATGCACCCTATAGCCTGGAGGTCACCGGTTCGAGTCCAGGCTATTCTATTGCCGACCGTAGACGGGAGCTCCCAGGGGGCGGCGCACAATTGGCCGAGTGCTCACCGCGCACCAGTGCCCCCTGTGGTCTGGCTGGGCGCCTGCGGGCTTGCCTGTAAGCTGCCCTGAGCTGCGTTGTCCTCCGACGCTGTAGCTCTGAGGCGGCTGCATGGTGAGTCTGCAGTGTGTAAAGAAGCGGGTGGCTGACGGCACACGCTTCGGAGGACAGCGTGTGTTCCTCTTCGCCGCTCCCGAGTCAGCGCAGGGGTGGTAGCGGTGAGCTGAGCCTAAAAATAATTGGATATTCCAAATTGGGAGAAAATAATAAAATAATTGGCGATTTACTAAATTAAAAAAAAAAAAAAAGTATTTGTAAAGAAAGCAATACGGGACTATAGGCAAAGACCTCATAAACATTAACAAAAGTGTGTGTCTATGCGCATGTCTGGGGGTCAGTCTGTATGTCTCTGGGTGAGTCTATGCGAGTGTGTGTGTGTCTGCGCGTGTCTATGCATGTGTGTCCGTGTGTGTGTCTGCGTGTTTGTATGTTAAAAACAAACTCTCAGTTGCTCAAGACCTGGTTGTCTCTGACTCAAAAACAAATGATTGTGCAAGTTCTCAAACAGCAGCCGCTGCACATTTCAGAGGGAACAAAAAGGAAAAGCACGAAAAACACTCGGCTCTCCCTCCCACTGGCTTCCTTCTTCCCCATTTGCACAAAAAAATAAAAAATAAAAATAATGTTTTTGAACTTGTTTTTAATGCAGGATGAGGGAGATCTCTGTGTTTTATAGGCTTGGTGGTCCTGTGTTAAAGAAAAGGGGCTTGATGACTCCCTGTGTGTGTGTGTGTGACCCTGAGCAAGTCACTTCACCTCCTTGTGCTCCGTCCTGCGGATGAGACGTAAAACAAACAAGCTCCTATTGGAAGTGACTCTGCAGCAGCAGCAGCAGTTGGTGATGATTCATAGTTCACCCTCCCTAGTCTCTGGAAGTCGCTTTGGGGGGGAAAAAAAAAAGTCTGCTAAAATCCAGTTTAAAGGGAAGCCTTACAGAACATCATCTCCTATAACCCGGTAAACGCTGATAATGCAAAGTGTTTCAGGTAGACTGGCCCAGTCCTGAGTGACAGGCAGGTTCGACCTCATGTACTCTGTTACCTCGAGGGGGCTGTAAAATGCTCTAAAGACATTGTGGCTTAGCAAGCGTGCAGGCTTTTGTCAAGTGAACCAACTTAAAGCAATTGAAGGAAAATGCGTTCTTTTAGATACAGTCCTGTATGTAATTGTAAATAAGCAGACAGCGTGTAATACTGTAGAGATCATTAAAACTGTATAGATGTGGGTTTAATATATGTATCTTCTATTATTTATCGTCATAGAATTTAATATTAAAACAGGGATGGAAATCCGACTCCTATTGCACAGCAGTGTCACCCAGTCCAGGTTTTACTGCTACCAGCTTGATCAGCCCCCAGTGTGTCTAGGTAACAAGCTCAGGGGTGTCTGATTATTAAACTCACAGTGAAACCAGGACTGGATCACACTGCTGTGCAGCGGGAGTCTGATTCCCATCCCTGTATAAACCATACAAAGGAGTCGCTGCCTGCATTGAAGGATGGACGTTGTTTGGCATTTTGGTTTCTTCAATACCAAAGAGTACACAGAACTCAAGATAGTTTTTCAAATGGTTAGTTTTGTTTTTGTTTTGCTAATGTGTGTGTTTTTCTTTTTTGTAATAGAAAATTCTGTTTTGGTTTATGTATAAAACATTCCATAAGTTAATCACATTTCTACACTTGCAAAATGTTTTATGAGGTTAAAAAATTGCAAAATTGCATTATATCTATCTCTCTATCTAGATAGGTAGATAGATAGATAGATAGACAGATAGATAGATAGAATAAAAAATAAAAAAGTTCACGTTTTTAATTGTGTGTGCGTGTGTGTTTATTTATCTATTTGGAGACTGAACTGCCCCCCCTCCCCCTAAGAGAAAGGATGCTCCCTCCAGTCCAGGGCAGGCTTGAGGCGTGGAGACTGAACTGCTCCCTCCTTCATTTTCACATAAGAAATGTATTTATTTATTAATTTCATTTCACAGTATTTCCCCCAGTACCAATTCCCCCAAACCAACACCAGCACGTCTGTGTCTAACTGCGGTTCAAACTCCCTCTATAACGAGCCCGGCGCGGTGGTCGCGTATGACGTGTCTCGCTTTCATTCTGTCTAAAGTGCAATGCCACGACAATTTAGCAACACCTTCTGAACGAGGATTGCTCGGGGTGATTCACTCACCTCGCTTCATTTTCCTTTGTGGTGATGGTGGGGGGACACCCATTTTATATTGAACATTATCTCATGCATGCATGCGCGTTGCACATTGCGCTCGCTTGCCAATACAATGCAACTCTATAGAGTCAAACACCTCGCCTCCCTTTTGAAAGAAACTGTTTGTTCCTGATTTCGCAATAGCAGCAAAATATTATCAAATGTATCCGTTTTTAACCAGTTCCCGCTCGTACGCAATCGTGTTCTTCACTTCCACAGTGAGCCACTCGCGTGTCTCTCAAGAGTTTCCTAAACCCATTAAAGTGACATCGTCCTCATCTCGGGCTACTTCGTACATTTTCTTTCTTTCTTTTTTTGGCATCTAATCTATTCGGGCTATTTCGTATTTTTCTCTCTTAATTATATTATTATGATAGCTTACTTAGACTTCACTTTTGCGGTTAACAAAATGACTAAAGTGTAATGTAATCGCATCAATAAATTCAGCCTGCGTTCTGGGAAAGAAAAAAAAAAGTTTGGCAGTTAACGGGTTAAGAGAAGTATATTGGAGATACTCGTTGAGAGAGAGAGAGAGAGAGAGAGAGAGAGGGAGGAGGAGGAAGGTGCTGCTACAAGTGGCATTTAAGTTGTGGTACAGACTCATATTTACATATCTCTCTTGCTAACTTATCTGTTGGTGAAGTGTCTGACGTCTCTAAATAACGCGCTTACTTCTCTCCGTCTTCTTCTTCTTAAACCCTGTTGCTCGTTGAATTTGATGCAGCCGTGTGGTGTCTTTTGATTGTGTGGGATTGTGTTTCTGAAGAAGGTGGTGGGATATGAACAAGCTTTGAAAGGCAACAAAAGTCGTTTAAGATCCCTCTTGCCCCCGAATGGAAATCTAATCGAAATGAAAAGTATTTGGATGCTGTGCGTCTCCGCGGCGCTGGCGGTGTTCAGCTCGGCCGAAGATCAATGTCCGAAAAAAGGTCAGCAAGTTTATTAATTAATTAATTAATTAATTAATTAATGTATGTATGTATGTATGTATGTATGTGTTTATGCTTTCATTGTGGTTGTCTTAACAAGGAGAGCAGATACTTGCCGGATGAGATTAGGAATGGTAAACAGAATATGTATTATTATTATTATTATTAATATTATTTTAATACAGAGATCGGAGATTTGCTGAATAGGATGACATTAAAGGGGAATTTGTGTACGTGGAAGAAGACGGGAGTCCCCTTTTTAAAAGTTTTAAAAGTTTACCGCGGTACATTTACAGTAATTTCAGTTTTTTTTGTAGAGTACCATTTATTAATTATTATTATTATTATTATTATTATTATTTCTTTATTTATTATCAGAGCATAGTCTTTGTTTTGTTGTATTGTTGTTTTGTTGTCTACACGTTGCAACACAGTGTAGTTTTTGTAACGGTTGATTCAACATACCAGTAAAACCATTTCAATCGATCAATTTAACCCAATATTGTGTTACTGGAAATGGACCTGTGTATTATTATTATTATAAAAAATTCAACCTTATGTCCCACAAAGTAGGTCATTAAAATAAGTTACAAAAGAAACCAACTAATTTAACCAATATTCACTTCATGTATTTGTAGATTCATTCTAGTGTATATTTCCGTGTTAAAGGTGATCTTTTTATTTTCTATATTAAATATTTTACAGTAATATTGAACAACTTTTACCATCATTTTAAATAAATAAATAGTCAATATTAAGGTATATTTACTGTAAAAAATACTTTTTTTGTTGTTTTTTTACAGTCTATACTATTGTTTGTTTATTTAGCAGACGCCTTTATCCAAGGCGACTTACAGAGACTAGGGTGTGTGAACTATGCATCAGCTGCAGAGTGCTGATGGAGCACAAGGAGGTTAAGTGACTTGCTCAGGGTCACACAGTGAGTCAGTGTCTGAGGTGGGATTTGAACCGGGGATCTCCTGGTTACAAGCCCCTTTTCTTTAACCACTGGACCACACAGCCTCCTATATCTGTCTCTATAGGCCCACCAGTGGGATTAATGTATGTTTACAGCCTGCCATTCCAGTGACTCTATTTAATGTGTGGTGCCCATTTGTTTAAAATCATTGTCCTTTCTCTCTCTACCATCCAGAGATAAGTAACGTGTTTAAAATGTACAAACACTGACTGATTGTGTAATGGGAGTGAAGGACGCTAAGGACAATCTGTCCCCCTTCGGCTGGATGTATTACAGAAGGTGTGAATCGCAATTGTGTGAATCTTGACTTCAGTGACTGGATCCAGAAACCTCCTGGACTGTGATAATAAATCAGTTTTTATGCATTTAACTAGAGAGACGGTATAAGAGAGAGATTGATAGATAGGTAAATATACTTCATGAAGAAGAAAAGTCATGGATAAACTGAAAACACACTATTTTAATAATTTATTGAGCGAGTTTTCAGTTTTATATCGATGGCCTTTCATCTTCATGTAGTATCTCCCATGATCCTGTTGGTTCCTGATTATCCCTAGAGAGAGAGAGAGAGAGAGAGAGCTGTTTGCTGTTTTTGAATTCTGAGTGTGTGTGTGTGCATATATATATACAGTGCCTTGCGAAAGTATTCGGCCCCCTTGAACTTTGCGACCTTTTGCCACATTTCAGGCTTCAAACATAAAGATATGAAACTGTAATTTTTTGTGAAGAATCAACAACAAGTGGGACACAATCATGAAGTGGAACGAAATTTATTGGATATTTCAAACTTTTTTAACAAATAAAAAACTGAAAAATTGGGCGTGCAAAATTATTCAGCCCCTTTACTTTCAGTGCAGCAAACTCTCTCCAGAAGTTCAGTGAGGATCTCTGAATGATCCAATGTTGACCTAAATGACTAATGATGATAAATAGAATCCACCTGTGTGTAATCAAGTCTCCGTATAGATGCACCTGCACTGTGATAGTCTCAGAGGTCCGTTTAAAGCGCAGAGAGCATCATGAAGAACAAGGAACACACCAGGCAGGTCCGAGATACTGTTGTGGAGAAGTTTAAAGCCGGATTTGGATACAAAAAGATTTCCCAAGCTTTAAACATCCCAAGGAGCACTGTGCAAGCGATAATATTGAAATGGAAGGAGTATCAGACCACTGCAAATCTACCAAGACCTGGCCGTCCCTCTAAACTTTCAGCTCATACAAGGAGAAGACTGATCAGAGATGCAGCCAAGAGGCCCATGATCACTCTGGATGAACTGCAGAGATCTACAGCTGAGGTGGGAGACTCTGTCCATAGGACAACAATCAGTCGTATACTGCACAAATCTGGCCTTTATGGAAGAGTGGCAAGAAGAAAGCCATTTCTTAAAGATATCCATAAAAAGTGTCGTTTACAGTTTGCCACAAGCCACCTGGGAGACACACCAAACATGTGGAAGAAGGTGCTCTGGTCAGATGAAACCAAAATTGAACTTTTTGGCAACAATGCAAAACGTTATGTTTGGCGTAAAAGCAACACAGCTCATCACCCTGAACACACCATCCCCACTGTCAAACATGGTGGTGGCAGCATCATGGTTTGGGCCTGCTTTTCTTCAGCAGGGACAGGGAAGATGGTTAAAATTGATGGGAAGATGGATGGATCCAAATACAGGACCATTCTGGAAGAAAACCTGATGGAGTCTGCAAAAGACCTGAGACTGGGACGGAGATTTGTCTTCCAACAAGACAATGATCCAAAACATAAAGCAAAATCTACAATGGAATGGTTCACAAATAAACATATCCAGGTGTTAGAATGGCCAAGTCAAAGTCCAGACCTGAATCCAATCGAGAATCTGTGGAAAGAACTGAAAACTGCTGTTCACAAATGCTCTCCATCCAACCTCACTGAGCTCGAGCTGTTTTGCAAGGAGGAATGGGCAAAAATTTCAGTCTCTCGATGTGCAAAACTGATAGAGACATACCCCAAGCGACTTACAGCTGTAATCGCAGCAAAAGGTGGCGCTACAAAGTATTAACTTAAGGGGGCTGAATAATTTTGCACGCCCAATTTTTCAGTTTTTTATTTGTTAAAAAAGTTTGAAATATCCAATAAATTTCGTTCCACTTCATGATTGTGTCCCACTTGTTGTTGATTCTTCACAAAAAATTACAGTTTCATATCTTTATGTTTGAAGCCTGAAATGTGGCAAAAGGTCGCAAAGTTCAAGGGGGCCGAATACTTTCGCAAGGCACTGTATATATATATATATATATATATATATATATATATATATATATATATATATATATATATATATCTACTATATAACCACACTATCCAGATATATATGGCTATCTATTTAAATATGTCAAATTGATTAAATCTGTAATTTCCATAGTAAACCACAGACAGGCGCTATTGAAATGTGAATCTTGTAAAAGTAGATTCAGTGGTTGAACACAATGTTTCGCTGACACAAGCCACAGGAGACAGAAAAGCAGATGTAATCAAAAATAAAAAAGACAGCAGTGGCTTCAGTTCCTGCTTCTATACGCTCATTAGTAATCTCTTCGATTGCATTAGAAGTACCTAGACTTCCACCGTGATCTGTGGTGTCGCATCAGAAAGCCGTACTGCACTGTTTTGACATCAGAAAGCCGTACTGCACTGTTTTGATGTCAGAAAGCCGTACTGCACTGCTTTGACATCAGAAAGCCGTTCTGTACTGTTTTGACATCAGAAAGCCGTACTGCACTGTTTTGACATCAGAAAGCCGTACTGCACTGCTTTGACATCAGAAAGCCGTACTGCACTGCTTTGACATCAGAAAGCCGTACTGTACTGTTTTGACATCAGAAAGTCGTACTGCACTGCTTTGACATCAGAAAGTCGTACTGCACTGCTTTGACATCAGAAAGTCGTACTGTACTGTTTTGACATCAGAAAGCCGTTCTGTACTGTTTTGACATCAGAAAGCCGTACTGCACTGTTTTGATGTCAGAAAGCCGTACTGCACTGCTTTGACATCAGAAAGCCGTTCTGTACTGTTTTGACATCAGAAAGCCGTACTGCACTGTTTTGACATCGGAAAGCCGTTCTGTACTGTTTTGACATCAGAAAGCCGTACTGTACTGTTTTGACGTCAGAAAGCCGTACTGCACTGTTTTGATGTCAGAAAGCCGTTCTGTACTGTTTTGACGTCAGAAAGCCGTTCTGTACTGTTTTGATGTCAGAAAGCCATACTGCACTGTTTTGACATCTGAACCGTGCTGTTGATTTGAATGTTTATCCCAGTACTGGCTTACTGTACATCAACACCAAACCCACGCAGTCTGGGATTCAGTGAAAACCAAGGGAACGCGGGTTAATATTTCACAGCCTGACAAACACGGATGGCAAACAAGTGAATTGGCAGCCTGGATTTATCAAGAAGGCTCTCTTAACAGGCAGGTCATCAAACTGGACTCGAGATTTACCAGATAAACTGCCGTGCTGCGCAAAGACAGCTGGCCTTCAACGCTTCTTACCTCAAAGTGTAAATTAAATTAACCTTTTTTGATTCTCTCTCTCTCTCTCTCTCTCTCTCTCTCTCTCTCTCTCTCTCTCTCTCTCTCTCTCTCTCTCTCTCTCTCTCTCTCGTTTCTTCTTGCCCCTCTCCCAACACCCTACCCCCCCTACCCCTCTCCATCTCCCCTACACCTCCATTCCCCTCTCCCTCCACCTCTCCATTCTACACTCCCCCTATCCCTCTCTCCTCTCAGTCTATTCGCCTCTCTCTCGGCTGCTCGCTCCGGGCAGCGCCGTGACCCTTCACTGCGGAGGGGACGCCTCGCTCCCGGGTCTCTCGGCGCCGGCCGAGTGGAGTCTGAACGGGAGGCCGCTGCGCTCGAACCCGCAGAGGACCGTCAGCGAGGACAGCGTTCTCATAACCGCGGCGCGGATCAACGACGCCGGGAACTACACCTGTCACCGAGGCGGCCAGATCATCTTCACCGTGAACATCACCGTCGGGGGTAGGTCTGTGCATGCCGGCTGCTTTCCACGCGTCTCCCTTGTCGTGATTTAAAGTTTAAAATGGTAAAACTTATAAAAGCACAGCAAAGTGTGATAAAGCACAGAGAGTTATGGTGAAGCATTGTAAAGCACAGAGAGGTCTGGTAAAGCATAGGGAAGCATTGTAAAGCACAGAGAGGTCTGGCAAAGCATAGGGAAGCATTGTAAAGCACAGAGAGGTCTGGTAAAGCATAGGGAAGCATTGTAAAGCACAGAGAGGTCTGGTAAAGCATAGGGAAGCATTGTAAAGCACAGAGAGGTCTGGTAAAGCATAGGGAAGCATTGTAAAGCACAGAGAGGTCTGGTAAAGCATAGGGAAGCATTGTAAAGCACAGAGAGGTACGGTAAGGCATAGGGAAGCATTGTAAAGCACAGGGAGGTCTGGTAAAGCATAGGGAAGCATTGTAAAGCACAGAGAGGTCTGGTAAAGCATAGGGAAGCATTGTAAAGCACAGAGAGGTCTGGTAAAGCATAGGGAAGCATTGTAAAGCACAGAGAGGTACGGTAAGGCACAGGGTAAAGCGGCAGGAAGGGAGATTGCCCAACGATCAGAGTGCAAACCGCAGGCGTGCTGTTCCCATCGAGAGAGAGAGAGAGAGAGCTGGACGCGTCTGCTTCCTTCTCCTTCCAGTTCAGTTGCAGAGCGGCGCAGCCACGCCTCAAAACACAGTGCCTCATCCCTGCACAGTTCACGCTGGCCCTCTTTCACCCTTTAAAAGTTCGACACCTCGTTCACCTTTCCACTGTCGTTTGCCCCCACGTGATTTTTCCGTGGGTTTCCCACAGTTTAGCATAGTTCAGTTCATTTTATTTGTATTTTTAAATCTGCTTTAACGCACCTCTGTTCGGGTTCGGGTCTGATCCCTCTCGCTCCGTGTCGGTGCCGGCCGGCCCGCGGGTTCGGGGTTCCAGTTTGATCTCTCGTTCCTGGTCTGTTCCAGTCACTCCGGAGAAGCCCGTGCTGTCCTGCTATCGGAAGGTTCCCACTCAGAACGTGCGGTGCGAGTGGAGCGCCACCAACAGGCCGATCCCCGCACCCTCCTGCAAGCTGCTGGTCAGGAAGCGGTAAGTTCTCAATCTGTTTACATTAACATTATTATTCATATGATTCAGCTCGCAGAATGAATGTAAAACCTGGACTGGCTGAAACTGCTCTGCAATGGGAGTCATTATTATTATTATTATTATTATTATTATTATTATTATTGTTATTGTTATTGTTATTGTTATTGTTATTGTTATTGTTATTGTTATTGTTATTGTTGTTATTGTTATTGTTATTATTAAGGTCACTGAAATACTGTGATATAAATATTCAAACCTGCTGAATAATGTGACGTTAACATATTGAATTACACATCCTTTGTATAGTTTTGCATATACTGAATTGAAATGGAAAAATGTGACATTTCAAAATCTAACATTAAATACTGTACTGCTATTATTGCTTCCTTCCGGTAGACATATCTTTTTGCGATATCATTTTGTAGTTTCTTTGACATGATAAAATATCTAAAATGATGTGTGTGTCTGTGTGTATATATATATATATATATATATATATATATATATATATATATATATATATATATATATATATATATAATTTTGTCCACAGCTGTATGTTAACCAGACCTGGGATTGTACAATTACAGTTTAATTGCAATTAATTCAGAATTTCCCTATTTTTTTTATTGTATTATTTTTTAATTTTTACAGTAGTAACTGACCCCTAGATGTGCTTTCCATAGTGTAGCTGCAGTGTGGTAATGGTGCCAGTCTCCCCGCAGGTTGATCGGCCAGTCCTCCCAGTATAACTGCACCTTCTCCAGTACGAAGCAGCGCTGCTCCTGCGTGCTGCCCCATGTGGAGGGGGACACTGTGCTCTACCTGGTCAGTCTGTGTGTCTCCAACAGCGCCGGGGCCCAGAAGAGCGAGGACCAGACCTTCACTGGAGACAGCATCAGTGAGAGAGGGGTGGGGAGAGGAGGGAGAGGGGAGAGCGGGAGAGGGAGAGGTAGAGGGGAGAGCGGGGGGGAGGGGAGAGAGGGAGAGCGGAGAGCGGGAGGGGGGAGGGGGGAGTGGGGAATGGGCTGTACTTCTATTCATTAGTGTGTATGTCTGGGAGATGGGGAGGGGGTAATGAGTAAGGAGAGGGGTGAGTGTGTGTATGTAAAGCAGACTTTTTGTAAATATTTTTTTGCAGGAGTCATTTTTAAGTTTTCCCCACATGCTTTTCCCATGTGTATACTATATATTAGTTTACTCTGGTTTGCCATGTTTATCAATATGCTTTACCACACCTCTATGTGCTTTACAATGCTTCCCTATGCTTTACCAGACCTCTCTGTGCTTTACAATGCTTGCCTATGCTTTACCAGACCTCTCTGTGCTTTACAATGATTCCCTATGCTTTACCAGACCTCTCTGTGCTTTACAATGATTCCCTATGCTTTACCAGACCTCTCTGTGCTTTACAATGCTTCCCTATGTTTTACCAGACCTCTCTGTGCTTTACAATGTTTCCCTATGCTTTACCAGACCTCTCTGTGCTTTACAATGCTTCCCTATGCTTTACCAGACCTCTCTGTGCTTTACAATGCTTCCGTATTCTTTACCAGACCTCTCTGTGCTTTATCACACTTTGCTATGCATTTACTGTGGGACACTTGTTTTTCATAAAGGGCAGAGTACATTATAAAAAGCAAATAACCAACTGACATTCCTAAAAAAAAAAAAAAAAAGCACAGCTTCCCTCCCACCCCCTAACGTGTCGTTGGTTCCCTTCCCCTGTCAGTCAAGCCGGACCCACCAATCAACGTGCAGGTGCACGCCGTGATGAGGTCATCGCGGAGTCTCTGGGTCAACTGGTCAAAACCCCTGAGCTGGAGGACTGATTTCTATAGACTGCGTTACCAAGTGCGGTACAGGACCGACCAGCAGAGGGAGTACAAGCTGGTGAGTGGAGAGGGGAGGGAGAGATAGAGACAGAGAGACAGACAGACAGAGAGAGAGAGACAGCTGATAGACACATGTTGTTATTATCATTAAGCTGACAGAATGACTGTTCATTTATCGAATGTTTATTCCCATCCATTTATCACACTTACTATGTGTTCGTACTGGACTTTACTCATATAAGCAAATAGTTACTATAAGGGTTAACTGCACTGAGTCGAATTCACTCTTATAAGTTACTATGTGCTTTATTTTGCTCTGACTTGAACAGATTTGTATTGTACTTTCATATCTGCTCTTATCTGTATGATATTCTGTAATATTTTGTATTGTGATAACTTGTAACAATTGTAAGTCGCCCTGGATAAGGGCGTCTGCTAAGAAATTAATAATAATAATAATAATAATAATAATAATGTAAAACCTGGACTGGCTCAAACTGCTCTGCAATGGGAGTATTATTATTATTATTATTATTGTTGTTATTATTATTATTATCATTAAGCTTCCAGAACAAATGTTGTTATGTATAATGTGTGAGTCAGCCTCGCCCCCTCCCTGCCCTCTGTTTGACTCTGGTGTCGTCGTCCCCCCCCCCCCCAGCTCCCCTCGCGGGACCCCCGCCTGCTGATCTCCGATGCGGGGCCGCGGCGCCGGTACGAGGTGCAGGTTCGAGGGCAGGAGGAGTTTGACCACGGGCAGTGGAGCGCCTGGAGTCACGAGGCATACGGACACACCTGGGCAGGTAAGCCCTGCGAGAACGAGCATGCAATAATAACACTGATAACAACCGTGCAATCTAGTAATGATAAAAACAATAACAATTGGGTTTTTTTTTATATAATAGGGGGAAGCTTAAAAAAAACACAAAATAAAATGCTGGGGTGAGGCGTTTTGCTTTACCGTACTTTACCATACTTTACCATACTTTACCATACTTTACCATGCTTTACCACACTTTACCATGCACTGTGTTGTTCCAATTGACGTTGTTCTTAAATTTCATTTTCCTGTACTAATGGAAACAATAAATGGTGTTTTAATCTGGGGGACGATGCGGGTTACTCAGACCTTTTCATATAACACATAGATTTATTATCTGATTAATGACTCAATCGATGTGGCCTCTGAGCTGTCTCTGTCTCTGTCTCTGTCTCTGTCTCTGTCTCTCAGCTGTATTGAGTTTCAGCCACAAACAGAACTCGAGACTCTTGGCTTTAGAAATCGCATTGGTGTCACTGGGAGGTGAATCTTAGCTGGGCTCCGGAAGGCTTAGCGACTCCTTGTGAAATGAACAACTGACAGATTGCTGACCTTTTATAGGGAGAGAGAGAGAGAGAGAGAGAGAGAGAGAGAGAGAGAGAGAGAGAGAGAGAGAGAGAGAGAGGGAATGGGAATAAAGTGAGACAGAAAGAGGAGGAAGAGAAACCGGAAAAGAAATAAAGGGAAAAGCTGTTCCATTCAAGTAGATCCTTGTGTTTAAATTATCAGACCAGCAACTCACTCACACACTCTCTCTCACACACACACACACACACACACAGACTCACACACACACACACACACACAGACTCACACACACTCTCTCACACACACACTCACACACACACACACACAACACAACACAGACACACACACACTCTCTCTCACACAGACACACACACACACACACACACACAGACACACACACTCTCTCTCACACAGACACACACACAGACACACACACTCTCTCTCACACAGACACACACACAGACACACAGACACACACACTCTCTCTCACACAGACACACACACAGACACACACACAGACACACACACTCTCTCTCACACACACACACACACACACACACACACACACAGTTGAAAAAGCCTGCTGTCCAGTCTCGAACAGTAAACGCAGTCTGAAACCAGAGAAAATCCATTTGCTGGTCTTTCTTTTGAGAGATGAAAACTCCCAAAGCCATGAACTGTCATGAGCAGCATCGTTTTTTTTTTTTTTTTTTATTTCTTGCAAAACATCGATGTTACAAAACTAGAGATTAAAACAGCTTTAAACTTCTACCTGGGCACACCCCAGCAACGTGAGCCAGAAATCACCCTGAAAGTCTCTCTCTTCTTGTTTTATTGCAGAACCAGAGCTCCAGACCCAAGGCTACCAATCCACCCACAGAGTGCACAAGGTCAGCCTGAGATCCACAAACTCCATTCATTTCCCAGGGATGGAATCAGACTCCCGCTGCACAGCAGTGTGACCCAGTCCTGGTGTCACTAGGAGTTTAATAATCAGACACACCTGAGCTTGTTAGCTAGACACACTGGGGCTGATCAAGCTGGTAGCAGTAAAACCTGGACTGGGTGACACTGCTGTGCAATAGGAGTCTTACTGGCATGTCTTTATACATTTTCTGATCTCAAAGAACAAACAGGAATATACAGAGATAGTAGTTCTTGGAGATAGGGTGGTCCTGATCTGTGAAGGACCTTGTAAGTCAATTTGGTAACTCGTTGGTAGCCAATTTATTATTATTATTATTATTATTATTATTATTATTATTATTATTATTATTATTATTAATAATTAGTCATTTAGCAGATGCTTTTATGCAAAGCGACTTAGAGACTAGGGGGGTGAACTCTGCATCATCAACAACTGCTGCTGCTGCTGCTGCAGAGTCACTTCCAATAGGAGCTTGTTTGTTTTACGTCTCATCCGAAGGACGGAGCACAAGGAGGTGAAGTGACTTGCTCAGGGTCTCACACACACACACACACACACACACACACACACACACACAGGGAGTCAGTGTCTGAGCCGGGATTTGAACCTCCTGGTATCGAGCCCCTCTCTTTAACCGATGCACCACCGGGACCCCAGCGCTGGGGTGTAATGTGCTGAAAGCCGTGTTTGGTTCCTCTGCAGGGCGTGCTTGCTGGCACTGTGGGAGGGACCGTCGACAGCCTCTTCTCCCAGTCGGAGGGGTCTGGATTGGGGGAGGAAGAACTGGAAGGTAGGTCCTGTGCAGAGAACGGAAAGCGAGGGGGGGAAACCCGGTTTTAAATCAAACGCAAGTTGATAGACTCTTGGTTACAGCTGACTGAAACATCGCAGTTTACTCAACAAAGGTGTTTTTAAAATCTAGATTCACTTTATCTGTGAGTCATCTCACCCTGAGATCATTTTGCAGCTTTCCTGTGGTGAAACTGTTCACATACCCTGGTTTACCATGCTTATTAATATGCTTTACCAGACCTATCTGTGCTTTACCAGACCTCTCTGTGCTTTACAATGCTTCCCTGTGCTTTACCAGACCTCTCTGTGCTTTACAATGCTTCCCTATGCTTTACCAGGCCTCTCTGTGCTTTACAATGCTTCCCTATGCTTTACCAGACCTCTCTGTGCTTTACAATGCTTCCCTATGCTTTACCAGACCTCTCTGTGCTTTACAATGCTTCCCTATGCTTTACCAGACCTCTCTGTGCTTTACAATGCTTCCCTATGCTTTACCAGACCTCTCTGTGCTTTGCAATGCTTCCCTATGCTTTACCAGACCTCTCTGTGCTTTACAATGCTTCCCTGTGCTTTACCAGACCTCTCTGTGCTTTGCCATGCTTTCACTGTGCTTCATTACACTTTGCTGTGCTTTTTCTGTCTGACATTTTTACAAGGGTTAGTTTGAACCCGTGTCTGACCACCTTTCTCCCTCCCAGTCCAGGCCTCTTCTAACGGCAGTGACCTCTTGGCTCGACACACAGGCTGGGTGACAGGAGTGACTCTGCTGGGAGCCGTGATCCTCGTCTCTCTCTTCATTGCACAGTAAGAGCTATTCATCCCCAGTCCTTGGGTCCAGAACTCCCCTCATTATTGAGGAGGGGGCTGCTTCATTATCTTCACTGTGCTTTGAGAAGGGGGCTGCTTCATTCTCTTCACTGTGCTTTGAGAAGGGGGCTGCTTCATTATCTTCACTGTGCTTTGAGAAGGGGGCTGCTTCATTATCTTCACTGTGCTTTGAGAAGGGGGCTGGTTCATTATCTTCACTGTGCTTTGAGAAGGGGGCTGGTTCATTATCTTCACTGTGCTTTGAGAAGGGGGCTGCTTCATTATCTTCACTGTGCTTTGAGAAGGGGGCTGCTTCATTATCTTCACTGTGCTTTGAGAAGTGGGCTGCTTCATTCTCTTCACTGTGCTTTGAGAAGGGGGCTGCTTCATTATCTTCACTGTGCTTTGAGAAGGGGGCTGGTTCATTATCTTCACTGTGCTTTGAGAAGGGGGCTGCTTCATTATCTTCACTGTGCTTTGAGAAGGGGGCTGGTTCATTATCTTCACTGTGCTTTGAGAAGGGGGCTGCTTCATTATCTTCACTGTGCTTTGAGAAGGGGGCTGCTTCATTATCTTCACTGTGCTTCACTCTGATCAAACACACCGCATTGAAAGACTTCTCCTTCTTGCAGGTATCGGAAGAAGCTCAAGGCCCAGCTGTTGAAACTGGGGGGTCTGGCACCTCATTTCCGGCCCCCCTTTGCCAAGGTGAGGGAGCCCCAAATGACCTCTGACCTCCAGGGGATCCCCCTGTCCTCTCCCCCCAGTTCCGGAGCCCAGGCGGAGGGGAGAGAAGAGCCCACCCCCCTGTCCAGCCCTGCCCCTCCCTCACCCCTTCACCTCATGAATATGGGCTACTTCCTGGTGCCCCTCAGAGAGCCACAGGGGGGCCCTTCTCTGGAGCCACGCAGCCAGGAGAGTGAGGAGACTTAACTGTCAGTGACCCCCCCCCCACCAAAAGCCCTTTCTATTGTACTGCTGTTATCAGAGCAGTGACAGATTTCTGTAAAGCCTTGAGTTACCACTGACTCACTCACTCACTCACTCACTGTGTGTGACCCTGAGCGAGTCACTTCACCTCCTTGTGCTCTGGATGAGATGCAAAACAAACGAGCTCCTGTTGGAAGCGACTCTGCAGCAGCAGCAGCAGCAGTTGATGATGAAGCAGAGTTCACCCCCTAGTCTCTGTAAGTCGCTTCGGATAAAAGCGTCTGCTGAATGACTCATTAATAATGTTGCCAGTGCTTACAATAAGAAGAGAGAGAGAGTGGAAGATGGTTAGCTATCTTTCAAAGGGAGGGACCAGTGATCATGTTAATCAGTCTAATAAGAGGTACGAGAATGGATTTTACAGACGGTTAGCTATCTTTCAAAGGGAGGCACCAGTGATTATGTTAATCAATCTAATAAGAGGTAAGAGAATGGATTTTACAGACGGTATGCTCTCTTTCAAAGGGAGGCACCAGTGATCATATAACCAGTGCTAATGAATCAGCTGCATGGCACATACATGGAGTTTAAGCCCGTGGGTAGCTCTGCTGTCCTGGGCAGGCGGTAGTGTTGCCCATGCTGAGAAACCAGCTCTCTCTCTATTGAGAAGCGAGCTGACGTCTGCAGCCTCCTGGGAGGCTCCAGTCTAGCGCTGGCAAGTCAAACCTGTTTTTTTTTATTTTTTTTTATTATTATAATTATTTTTCTAAAGCAGCAGTTGCTGTCGAGGCTGCTGTGTGTTTTCGATGGCTTGCTGTCAGTTTCGTCGAGGGCCTGTGCAGACTGTGGGAGAGCTTGTGAATAATGACGAGTGGGTGGGTGGGCAGGCGTGGGGGGATTTTCCATCAAATCGATGAGAAATCTAGAAATAGAGTCAAAGGGAAGTGAAACCAAACAACTCTGAGAGACCTTAATGTCAATGCAACTATATATATATATATATATATATATATATATATATATATATATATATAAATTCTTGCACAGTTTCCCCCCATGGTTACCCGATGCATTTTTGTCAGGTTCTTTTACACGTTTCCAAGCATGAAATATTGAAAATAGCTGCACAAAAGCAGCTTTGGACACATAATAAATACTTTTTATTTAGTTTATTTTGTTTTCATTTTAATTTTTTTCCAGATTTCTTTCCATTGTTTTATCTGGGGGGGGGGGGGGGGGGGGGTAGTGTGAAATGGCATCCACCTTTTATTTATTTATTTTGAAATATATAAATATAATGCTGTATCACATTTCTTTGCTTTTCTTATTTTTCATAAGGTAGCACTCACCTCATTCGAATCACGTTTTGTTTTTGTTTAAGTTTTTAAAACTGTACTGTACTGTAAATATGTGGGTAGACGTGTTGATTTCTCAATTTGTATATGAGCTATTCTGTGTAAAAAGATCAATAAATGTAGAAAGATTTTATCTGTTTTCTACAGCGACCTCAGAAATATGTTTTTGTTGTTGTAATTTATAAATATCCCTATATCCTACCAATGGCTTTCTGTTTGGGGTGGTTGACAATCTCGTTCTCGATAAGTTGTTGAGACATCAATGTTAACGTAGTGTGAGAAAACGCTGCTGTTGTAATAGCTCTGGGAACGAAACTTAAAAGAAAATCTGAGACTTCCGATTAGGAAATTCTTGCCAAGTCGTGTTACCCAATAATAGTAATAAAACAATAACTATTTTGTTAAATTCTAATTCTGCATTGTAAAGCACAGAGAGGTCTGGTAAAGCATAGGGAAGCATTGTAAAGCACAGAGAGGTCTGGTAAAGCATAGGGAAGCATTGTAAAGCACAGAGAGGTGTGGTAAAGCATAGGGAAGCATTGTAAAGCACAGAGAGGTCTGGTAAAGCATAGGGAAGCATTGTAAAGCACAGAGAGGTCTGGTAAATCATAGGGAAGCATTGTAAAGCACAGAGAGGTCTGGTAAAGCATAGGGAAGCATTGTAAAGCACAGAGAGGTGTGGTAAAGCATAGGGAAGCATTGTAAAGCACAGAGAGGTCTGGTAAAGCATAGGAAAGCATTGTAAAGCACAGAGAGGTCTGGTAAAGCATAGGGAAGCATTGTAAAGCACAGAGAGATCTGGTAAAGCATAGGGAAGCATTGTAAAGCATTTTTTTTTTTTAAACGGTAAGCTAACCCTTCTAAAGCATGGTGTGGCACGGCACGTTGAAGAATAGCAAGGTTTGGTGGAGATGAGATTCCTGTTCAGTTTAGGACACCCCCACACCCCTCTTTTCTACGGTTGTAGTTTTTACATTTTTTTTTTCCATTTGATCGTTTTGGGGTTTTTTGTGTGTGTGTGTTTTTTTTACTTCCTCATTTTTCAAAGGGCTGGTTATAGAAAGCCTGAAGCCACAACGGATCCAGATGTGAGCCCAGCACAGGAGCAGTGAGCGGGCTTCAAAAACAGCAAAACCCACCTCTGCATAAAGACCGCCTCACATAAGGCTGTTATATTGCACACCTGATTCTCTCCTATTGATGTCAATATTAAAGCCAAACCCCTGTATTCAGTATTAAAGCTGTCCCCCTGTATGCAGTATTAAGGCAGTCCCCCTGTATTCAGTATTAAAGCTGTCCCCCTGTATTCAGTATTAAAGCTGTCCCCCTGTATTCAGTATTAAGGCCGTCCCCCTGTATTCAGTATTAAGGCTGTCCCCCTGTATTCAGTATTAAGGCCGTCCCCCTGTATTCAGTATTAAGGCTGTCCCCCTGTATTCAGTATTAAAGCTGTCCCCCTGTATTCAGTATTAAGGCTGTCCCCCTGTATTCAGTATTAAGGCTGTCCCCCTGTATTCAGTATTAAGGCTGTCCCCCTGTATTCAGTATTAAAGCTGTCCCCCTGTATTCAGTATTAAGGCCGTCCCCCTGTATTCAGTATTAAGGCCGTCCCCCTGTATTCAGTATTAAGGCTGTCCCCCTGTATTCAGTATTAAGGCAGTCCCCCTGTATTCAGTATTAAGGCTGTCCCCCTGTATTCAGTATTAAAGCTGTCCCCCTGTATTCAGTATTAAGGCTGTCCCCCTGTATTCAGTATTAAAGCTGTCCCCCTGTATTCAGTATTAAGGCCGTCCCCCTGTATTCAGTATTAAGGCCGTCCCCCTGTATTCAGTATTAAGGCTGTCCCCCTGTATTCAGTATTAAGGCTGTCCCCCTGTATTCAGTATTAAGGCTGTCCCCCTGTATTCAGTATTAAGGCCGTCCCCCTGTATTCAGTATTAAGGCTGTCCCCCTGTATTCAGTATTAAGGCTGTCCCCCTGTATTCAGTATTAAAGCTGTCCCCCTGTATTCAGTATTAAAGCTGTCCCCCTGTATTCAGTATTAAGGCTGTCCCCCTGTATTCAGTATTAAAGCTGTCCCCCTGTATTCAGTATTAAGGCCGTCCCCCTGTATTCAGTATTAAGGCCGTCCCCCTGTATTCAGTATTAAGGCCAGCCCCCTGTATTCAGTATTAAGGCTGTCCCCCTGTATTCAGTATTAAGGCTGTCCCCCTGTATTCAGTATTAAAGCTGTACCCCTGTATTCAGTATTAAGACCAGCCCCCTGTATTCAGTATTAAGGCTGTCCCCCTGTATTCAGTATTAAAGCTGTCCCCCTGTATTCAGCATTAAGGCTGTCCCCCTGTATTCAGCATTAAGGCTGCACCCTGTATTCAGCATTAAGGCTGTCCCCCTGTATTCAGTATTAAGGCTGTCCCCCTGTATTCAGTATTAAGGCTGTCCCCTGTATTCAGTATTAAGGCCACTTGCTTCCTCTTTAGTCCTGAGTTCTGAATTTTCTGTTAAGAAAAGGAAGTTGGACGGGACAGTTTGTTTTTGTTTCTTTACACAATAAAAATGATTTTATTTAATGTTGTCATCGTCGTTGTTGTTGTTGTTGTTGGTGCTACTTTTGCAGCCAGCATCATATTAAAACAAAACAAAAAAACACAAAAACAACGATCCGTACAATATTCGACATTCTCCATTATAAATACAGGGAATCGTACAGAAACACAGGCTTTCCTCTTTCTTCCTGTGACTTTCCTGAACTCTTCGTGAGGGAGAGAGAGAGGAGAAGGGGAGAGAGGCAAAAGAAAGGCATTCGTATTTGAGTGACCGAAGAGAGAGGGGCTGAGATCATTCAGTAATAAATCAGCCTGCTATTACTTTTTTTAATTGTTGAAAGAAAGAAAGAGAGAAGAAAGAAAGATAGAATTCCGCTCACTTCACACCAAAAAAAAAAAAAAAAATATATATATATATATATATATATATATATATATATAATCTCCCACCCCCCTGTGTGAGAGAGACAAGCCAATGAGATCAGTGGTGCCGGTGCAGTGGGTGGAGCAGAGCCATGTGCTCCGCCCCCTTGAAGGGGAGGTTCTGAGAGGGGGCGGGCTGTGTGAGAGACGAGGAGGGCCAATGGGGATCAGTGGTGCCGGTGCAGTGGGTGGAGCAGAGCCATGTGCTCCGCCCCCTTGAAGGGGAGTTTCTCTCGGGTGTAGTGATGCACCACTGCGGGGATGCTGTCCAGCACACAGCTGCTCTGGTTCAAGGTGAACTTGTTGTCTTTAGTTTGAGCCACGATGATGTGAACACAGCCCTGGCTGGTCCTGCAAAGACAGACAGATACTTCAGTTAGCCCCTCTTCTCAAATGTATGATTAAAGAAACAGACAGACAGACAGATACTTCAGTTAGCCCCTCTTCTCAAATGTATGATTAAAGAAACAGACAGACAGACAGATACTTCAGTTAGCCCCTCTTCTCAAATAAGTTTGCATCTTTAAAGGGGTTCAATGGCTTCCCTCCAATCGAGTTGTGAGCAAAACAAGCCTGTGTTTGCATGTATTACAGAATTTATGTCGTGGAAAGCACACCACCTGCATTAGCCATGGGGCCGGTGTACTACATATGGCATTTGTTTATAGATTTTTTTTTTTATTACTTTACATATTTATAGATTTTTTTTTTTTAAAGTGACTCATTGCTGTGTTAATACTGCCATCTAGTGGGTTAGTTGACCATGTTTTTTTTTGTTTTAATATGCTTTACCAGACCTCTCTGTGCTTTACAATGCTTCCCTATGCTTTACCAGACCTCTCTGTGCTTTACAATGCTTCCCTATGCTTTACCAGACCTCTCTGTTTTTTACAATGCTGTCCCTGTGCCCTATCGCACTGCACTGTGGGGTTTGTAGTGGTTGGTTTCTGAGGTGTGACGTCACAAAGCACTCACTTCAGGGCGATGGAGTACTTGCTGTTTCCTGATTCGCTGTTCCGGATGAGGAAGCTCGCCTCCTTACAGGGCTGCAGAAGAGACTCCGCCTCCCCCCGAGAGATCGAGCCGTGATACCAGCTGAAACACACGCCACACGCCACGCAACCGTGAGACACACGCAACACGCAAACCCTGGCTCACTCCCACCAGCTGCTGCCACCTACCTGCTCATTTCAATAATACACCTGAACAAGGGGAGCTCTGAACCCCAGGACTGGGTGCAGCAGCAGCAGCAGCAGCAGCAGGGCTAGTGTGAGTTTCTAACCCTGCTCAAACTCCTGGCTCCTGATCATTTCAATATTAATAATAATAGATTTCATTGAGGGGAGCTCTGAACCCCAGGACTGGGTGCAGCAGCAGCAGCAGCAGCAGGGCTAGTGCGAGTTTCTAACCCTGCTCAAACTCCTGGCTCCTGATCATTTCAATATTAATAATAATAGATTTCATTGAGGGGAGCTCTGAACCCCAGGACTGGGTGCAGCAGCAGCATACGCTCAGTGTCTCTATTCAGTATCGAGACAGGTCACTATACAGCCCTGGTATCTGCTCCTGTCCTACCTCTGCTTGTCCAGGGGCAGTGTGGGGTCCACCCTGCTCTCTGCTGCATCGCTGCTGCCCCCTGCAGGCTGGGGCTGGGGCTGCGGCTGGCTCGAGGACAGCGGCTGCTGCTGCTGCTGTTTCAGCACCTTCTGAGTCCAGCTCTTCTGCCTGTGGTGCTGCGGCCGGGTGGGGCCGGGGGGCTCGTCCTTCGAGGGGGGGGCGCGCTCGGAGCTCTCGAACTGCACTGTGAGGGGGAGGGGGAGGGGGGGGGGGTAGTTAGTTATGCTGACACACAATATAATATTTTGTACAAATGATTTTTAATCATACACCCTGCCCCTCTGCTCTCTCTTTCCTCTCTGTCTCTCTTCCTTCCTGTCCCTCTCTCTCTCTCACCGGACAGCGCCTTCACGATCTCCTCTTTCTTCCATTCCCAGGGCTGCTCGTACTCTCCCGCGGGGCGCTCGTCGTTTTCGGGGCGCGCCCCCTCCCCCTCCCCCTTACCCTCTGGGGTGTCGTAGAGCTGGGCGGTCTGGGGGGTCCCCCCCTCCCCCTCGCTGGGGGGGTCGTACAGCAGCGGCTGCTGCTTGCACAGGAGGTCCTTGGAGCCGCGCCTGCGAATCTCTGAGATGAGAGAGAGAGAGAGAGAGAGAGAATGAACGTGAGGATATTAATGCTAAACACCTTAGGAAAGTCCCCCACAGTAAAAGCACTGTAAAGCACAGAGAGGTCTGGTAAAGCATAGGGAAGCATTGTAAATTACAGAGAGGTCTGGTAAAGCATAGGGAAGCATTGTAAAGCACAGAGAGGTGTGGTAAAGCATAGGGAAGCATTGTAAAGCACAGAGAGGTCTGGTAAAGCATAGGGAAGCATTGTAAAGCACAGAGAGGTCTGGTAAAGCGTATTAAAAAACAGCCCTCTGTCTGTCTGTCTGTCAGAGGGACAGACTGCCTCCCTGGCCTCTCATTCTGGTCAAGTCAGTGAATTCAGTTTTGTTCCAAATCTACCAAACGAACGAACGAAGTAAACAAGACCGAGGGGTGAAAGGTCAGCGCCGAGCTGCTGAGTGATGCGCTTCCTGATTGCTGGGAAGCGGGGGGGGGGGGGGGGGGGCATCCTGAGGCTGTCGCCGCGGCAACGGGAAGACTTTCTGCTGCGCAAGAGAGGGGACAGAGCTGGACAGGAAACAGGAATTAGGGGCAGGAAGCAGGAGAGGAAACTGCGCCCATTGCAGAACTGATAGAGAACAGCGAGGGGGGGGGGACACGGGGTCAGGCAGCCTATATCTCCAAAAGCAGCAAAACATTTTTTTGAACTCTGTTTATTGATTTTCCAGTTTTCAGAAAAACAGAATAATCATGAATACATCTCTCTCTAAGGGTGACGCTGCTGTGCAATAGGAGTCTTATTCCCATCCCTGATCTAGCTGTCTATCTAAATATCCCACCACTACCACCAATATACTGTAGCTGTCCTCTCTAAAATCAGCTAAAAACCTCCTTCAACCAACGACTATCTACAGCCAGGGTCTCCAGCCCTGGTCCTGGAGAGCCCCTCTCCAGCAGGTTTTATAGCTGTCTTTACATCATCAGTGGCTAAAGATCTGGAACATCTGTTCATCTGGACTAATTAAGCCAATAACTGGTTCAATTAAGTAACAGAGATTGGTTGAAACGAAAACCAGCAGCCCCAGTAGCTCTCCAGGACTAAGGCTGGAGACTCCTGATCTACAGGGATGGGAATCAGACTCCCGTTGCACAGCAGTGTGATCCAGTCCTGGTTTCACTAGGAGTTTAATAATCAGACACACCTGAGCTTGTTATCTAGACACACTGCGGGCTGATCAAGCTGGTAGTAAAAGCTGGACTGGGTGACCCTGCTGTGTCTTATTCTCATACAGAGCTGGCTCTTTAGTTGAAGGGTAAGACGCCATGCATGGAAGATTTAACACCCCCATCCCCTTCCATCCAGCCCTCACAGGGTTAACTCCGAGCGTCCCTGTTCCATAAATACCAGAGTTCACGCTCCTTGCAAAAAAACACAACACCACACACTCAGCCCCCACAGCCCTGCGCTGCAACACAAAGACCCACAGCTCCTTTCATACCAGCATCCTGTCCACCGGCTTCCTGCAATTGAGCCCAGCTGTACCTCCAGACAGCTAGACGCGATGCTGGACACTTTATTAGGACCTGATCATTCACTAGCCTCTCGGTCCTGCCTTTCACCTTCCTCGGGAGCCCTGGGTTTCTATCTGGGGGGGCTCGATGGCGCAGACAGACAGACAGACAGACAGACAGACAGACTGACTGAGGTTACCATGTGACTCCATGTACACTAGGACAGTTCGGACACTTTATTAGGTCCTGTACCCAATACCTGTTTGCCCAGATACCCAGCCCTGAGGGGTCCATTTTAACTGTAATTGTAATTGATAAGAAAGCACAGCATCGTAAAGCATATTCAAAAAACAAACCAGAGCAAAGCTGACCCTTTGTACAAGCTCTCCATAGTAAAAGCAAACTCACAACAGCTCGGACATTAACCCCGTTGCTTCTGTAGGTATTATTATTATTTATTTCTTAGCAAACGCCCTTATCCAGGGCGACTTACAATTGTTACAAGATATCACATTATTTTTTACATACAATTCCCCATTTATACAGTTGGGTTTTTACTGGAGCAATCTAGGTAAAGTACCTTGCTCAAGGGTACAGCAGCAGTGTCCCCCCACCTGGGACTGAACCCACGACCCTCCGGTCAAGAGTCCAGAGCCCTAACCGCTAATCCACAGTTCTGATTTGCTGTGCGTCTGAAATCAAACCACTGGGACTGAAAATCTGGGAAAATCATCAATGCTGAGTGAGTTCATTCTCTATCGCTGTATCGTTCGCTATCGTACCCGTTATGATCAGCTGCGCGTCGTAGGGTTCCATGTAGCCGTCGTTCTCCCCGACTCTCTCCGCGTCCCGCTGGCCCTTCGTCCGCTTTGCATCGTAGGGGTCCGCGTAGTCTTCCAGAATTATCACCTGTAGTGAAGAGGAGGCGCAGAGGGATCTTTACAATGCGTCCCTGTGCTTTACCAGTCTTCTCTATGCTTTACAATGCTTCCCTATGCTTTACCAGTCTTCTCTATGCTTTACAATGCTTCCCTGTGCTTTACCATCCCTCTCTGTGCTTTACAATGCTTCCCTATGCTTTACCAGACCTCTCTGTGCTTTACAGTGCTTCCCTATGCTTTACCAGACCTCTCTGTGCTTTACAATGCTTCCCTATGCTTTACCAGACCTCTCTGTGCTTTACAATGCTTCCCTATGCTTTACCAGACCTCTCTGTGCTTTACAATGCTTCCCTATACTTTCCCAGACCTCTCTGTGCTTTACAATGCTTCCCTATGCTTTACCAGACCTCTCTGTGCTTTACAATGCTTCCCTATGCT
>NW_026708728.1:0-5000 GCF_902713425.1 Acipenser ruthenus
AATGGGTAATTGTATGTAAAAATAATGTGATATCTTGTAATAATTGTAAGTCGCCCTGGATAAGGGCGTCTGCTAAGAAATAAATAATAATAAACAGTATTTACTGTTTGAAAGCGTGTGCCGCAGCAATAAAATATTGTTAATAACATAAATAACATAAATTGTTAATACAACATACATAAAGAATAATGATTTTCATACATGAGTAGATGATAAAACTTCATGCTGATTTGAACTCGGCTCTCGCTAAGATAAGCACCAACTAAGACGTAGCTTTACAGTAAACTCATGTGATCCACCTGCGTCTCCATCCATTTGCGCTTCCTTCCATATGATGGTGTAGATATCCTTCTGCCTGGTGTTGATGGCTGAAGTGTATTGCTGGCTCCAGGGATCAGCTTATTATTATTATTATTATTATTATTATTATTATTATTATTTATTTCTTAGCAGACGCCCTTATCCAGGGCGACTTACAATCGTAATCAAATACATTTCAAGTGTTACAATACAAGTAATACAATAAGAGCAAGCTTATTTCGACTCCCCAGCGCATCAGCAGCACACACAACGGCTGCTAACAACGGCTAAATCATAATAAATGAAAGCTAACGTGGTAAACGATATTAGCCCGACAAGGTTGTGTGATCTTATCCGGATAAACTACAACAGACAACATTTTGATCAGACGATGATCAGAATTCAGAGGTTGAATTTTCCAGCCGCTGTTTCAATAAATACAACAAATCCATCCCCGCATTTCATATTGCTATTCCCGTGTTGTTTCGGGTCATATTTCATACCATTTTTGTGCGGCTATATAATTTACAGTATTTGTAAAAGTACCCTCGAGATGGATCGAATATTAGAGACAGCTATCGCACAGCACAGCGTCGCCTTATCTCAGAGACGCGAGGATTGTAGTACCTGTGATTGTAGTATCGCTGTGTTACATGGTATCGGCCATTCAATGGGCTAATGCAACCGGCTATGCTTTCACAATACGAACGGAAAATACTATTATAGGTGTGTATGAAATAAAATACGATATGATCCGCCAAATAAACTACTACGACCATTAATAATAATAATAATAATAATAATAATAATAATAATAATAATAATACGCCATCCCCTCAAACCCGATACTTATACAGCTCTGTTTGCATCAACACCCTCTATATAGAATGAACTCATTTTGTTTCATAACGTCGAATGAAACCTGCTGAATAATGTCACCTTAACATATTGAATTCATGCATTAATAGTATTTTCTTTCCCTCTATAGACTTAAATGAAAGACTAACAAATGGGGGGGGGGGGGGTGTAATGTGACATTTCTAAAATCTATCATGAAATACTGTACTGTGCTACTATTATGGCTTCCGGTATACATTTTTTTTCAATATAATTACTTATTTATTTTTAATACACGTTGTTAAAGAGCAGCTTTATGAAATGCCTCAATCCTAAAATTCTTGGTGATGGGCACACACACACACACGCACACATACACACACACATTACAGTGAATACATTACGCCGATTGCTTTACTGTCTCTCTTACCCGTGTCTTGTCTGAACTGTTGCATGGACTGCAGGTCGATGAGGTAGGGGGCCAGCTTCCCGTCAGCCTGCCCGAGAACCACGCTCCCTCCCCGCGGGTTTGCTCGGATCACCGCTTCGATGTGATGCGACACGGCCGGGCTGTAGGGTCGCCAGCGGCCGTGCTCGTTCAGCCATTCCCAAACCACAACGGCCGATGCCATGAGCATTTTTCAAAATAAAAATACAAATATATATATTTAAAAAAAGTCTCGTTAAAGTCTCATGTTAATAATTTCATGTGTAGCGTTTTCTATACCAAAGCCTCAGAACATTATTAATATTTCGCACGGAGGGGGGGAGGGTTCTGATAAGACGCTTCGTTTACAGGTGTTTTCTCCCTTTGAATGTCATCCTCGGTATTAGAAACAAGGATGGTGAAGAAATCTCGGCTCCTCCGTCTCTTCCAAGCGTCCACCGCCGTGTTCACCCGTCTTCAAATCGACCGAATCAAATCCAAGCTCCGCTCCCTTTGCTTCTATTGCAATGCAATTCCGCGTCGAGTGATCGAACACAATGGAACACAAAACGCCCTCACGGTCTCGGATTACTCCTAGCGCATTTCACAATTCACAAGAGCGGCCAATGCACTCCCTCGATCCTGAAAAACTGGTCTTGTAAGGAAGAGAAAAAAACAAACAAACCAAAAAAAAAAAAAACTGCTTAGTTATACATGGTCGTTACAATCTCGTGGCGTTCTCGCTTCTCTGTACGTGCAGTTACTGTAGGCAGACCGCTCTTGCTGCGTGCAGAAGCATTTCGGTCTTTTGCAATGTAATGGCATTCATTCTCCTCTCTTCTCTTATTTGGTTTCTCCTCCGGGAATACTAAAAAAAAAAAGGGGGGGCTCGGGGAGGTGATGTTATTAATAATATGCGCGGCCTTTCACACAGCAACACAATTCGCTGCAAGCATTTTGCACGGCATCGCTGTGTGTATTCAAGAGGACAGCAATCAGGGTGTCCCGTCTGTCACACGTGCGAAATAAACCTTCCCCCAACCCACCCATACAAAACAAGCAAGTGCAAACGTGTTTTTAATTATAAACCACCCCCACACGCCCCTGTGCCCGTTCTACGTTTTTTTTAATTATAGATTTTTCCTCTTGCAGTAAAATATCCCAGATACCAGTTTTTATATTGTTGTTCTCTCTCTCTCTCTCTCTCTCTCTCTCTCTCTCCCTCCCTCTCTCTCTCTCTCTCTCTCTCTCTCTCTCTCTCTCTCTCTCTCTCTCTCTCTCTCCCTCTCTCTCTCTCTCTCTCTCTCTCTCTCCCTCTCCCCCTCTCTCTCTCTCTCTCTCTCTCTCTCTCTCTCTCTCTCTCTCTCTCTCTCTCTCTCTCTCTCTCTCTCTCTCTCTCAACACGTTAGCAGTTACTACGAGCGATCTGCGATTCTCCACTCAGCAGCAGTCTCTTTCCAGTCGATTCCCGTCAATTTTTGAGCCGGACTGGCTGGGACCAGCGGTACCAGTGTGTCTGTCTGTCTGTCTGCGCGCGTGCAGCAAGCTGGCCAGTCCCTCCCCCCCGGGCAGTGTCTCACGCAAGCACAGCGCTAGCCACGCCCCCTCCGACCCAGAAACCACGAATACAGCCAATCACAAACAACCGCACGCACACCTATTATTATTATTATTATTATTATTATTATTATTATTATTATTATTATTTCACAACTGTACCGCACACTCATGGCCCTGAATCGATCACCGAATGCCTGATCAAAGCCTAGGCGATCAATAACTGATTCACCGATCGGGTGTGTGCCACGGACTGGCGTTCCTCTGCCTGGCTTTCCTCTGGTGTTTAGCGTGCGGTAATCACCCTGCTAATGTGTGAGTCTGGGGTTGTCGATGACAGGGGTGTGAATTGATTTGCTCAGCTGCGATTCGCACGTTGCCTACTTGAGACTCCTCATTAGAAACGGAGCGAATAATAGAAAAGAATAAAACAGAAGAGATTTGGATAGGATAGACTACAGACTGAGAGATGCACAGAGCTGTAATATCACTATCACTGGAATTACATTGTAACTGCAGTTTAATATCACTAGACTGGACTGGACTGGAATTACATTGTAACTGCAGTTTAATATCACTAGACTGGACTGGACTGGAATTACATTGTAACTGCAGTTTAATATCAACAGACTGGACTAGACTGGAATTACATTGTAACTGCAGTTTAATATCACTAGACTGGACTGGACTGGAATTACATTGTAACTGCAGTTTAATATCACTAGACTAGACTAGACTGGAATTACATTGTAACTGCAGTTTAATATCACTAGACTGGACTGGACTGGAATTACATTGTAACTGCAGTTTAATATCACTAGACTGGACTGGACTGGAATTACATTGTAACTGCAGTTTAATATCAACAGACTGGACTAGACTGGAATTACATTGTAACTGCAGTTTAATATCACTAGACTGGACTGGACTGGAATTACATTGTAACTGCAGTTTAATATCACTAGGACTAGACTAGACTGGAATTACATTGTAACTGCAGTTTAATATCACTAGACTAGACTGGACTGGAATTACATTGTAACTGCAGTTTAATATCACTAGACTAGACTGGACTGGAATTACATTGTAACTGCAGTTTAATATCAACAGACTGGACTGGACTGGAATTACATTGTAACTGCAGTTTAATATCACTAGACTAGACTGGACTGGAATTACATTGCAGGGCTGAGAATCAGACTCCTATCCCACAGCAGCGTCACCCAGTCCAGGTTTTACTACCAGCTTGATCAGCCCCCAGTGTGTCTAGCTAACAAGCTCAGGTGTGTCTTATTATTAAACTCCTAGTGAAAACAGGAATGGATCAAACTGCTGTGCAGCGGGGAGCCTTAGTTCCCTCCCCGATACAAACATACATATGAATAAATAATGCTTGACAGTCTGTATTTCAACTTGTGAAGCTTGTTCCAAAGTTCAATCGACGTCTTTTTGTGAAACCGCGTTGGGTCGATAGAGCGCATTTTTTCCCGGTGGCTCAATCCCGACATCTTGTGGCAGAATGTGGTAACTGCACCTCACCGCGGTGTGGCACTTGAATACTTTGTGTGTGAGAGTCAGTGCGTGTGTCTCTGTCTGTGTGTCAACACGATGTGTTTTTTTTTTTTTTTTTTTAACAAAATTTACAATAAAAAAACACCTGGTAATCCATTAGTGTCCTGCCTTTAAATGTTAAATAGTGTGGGAAAATATGAGGAGTTAATATATATATATATATATATATATATATATATATATATATATATATATATATATATATATATATATTATTATTATTATTATTACTACTACTAATAATAATGCTGTTAGCAACTGTTGCTAGGTCAAATATTCACAAAGAAAATAAATAATACGAAATAAA
>NW_026708728.1:7500-15000 GCF_902713425.1 Acipenser ruthenus
CTCACCGCCGCGGCCCGGGTTCGATTCCCGGTCAGGGAACTTCTTTTACGTTTTGGGTGAACAAATTAAAAAATAATAATAATAATAATAACAACACTTTGCTCAGTTAATAATAATAATAATAATAATAAACGAACTTTTTGTACATCAATTTGTCATTTCGTTTTTATTTACACTGTTTCACTCACGTCGACACAGTTCACAAAGTGTATTTTTAAAGACACACACGTTTGAGAATGTCGTCGCTGCAGCATTTAAAAGAACCGTTCAATCTGCAGCCTCTCCTCTTCCCTTTCACCTCTCCCCCTCCCCTCCTCTCCTCTCCCCTGCCCCCTCATCCCCCTCTCCTCTGCCCCCTCATCCCCCTCTCCTCTCTCCCCTGCCGCTCTCTCCACTCTCCCTCTCATCTCCTCTCTCCTCCCCTCCCCCCTCTCCCCCAGCCTCTCTCCTCCCCTCTCCACTCTCCCTCCCATCTCCCCCTCTCCCCCAGCCTCTCTCCTCCCCTCTCCACTCTCCCTCCCATCTCCCCCTCTCCCCAGCCTCTCTCCTCCCCTCTCCCACAGCAAATCTCCTCTCCTCTCTCCCTCACCCTCTCATCTCCCCTCTCTCCCTCAACCTCTCATCTCCCCTCTCCCTCTCCCCCAGCCTCTCTCCTCCCCTCTCATCTCCCCTCTCTCCCCCCAGCCTCTCTCCTCCCCTCTCCCTCTCATCTCCCCTCTCCCCAAGCCTCTCTCCTCCCCTCTCCCCTCTCGTCCCCTCTCATCTCCCCTCTCCCCCCAGCCTCTCTCCTCCCCTCTCTCCCCCTCTCCCCCAGCCTCTCTCCCCTGCCCCTCTCTAAGCCCCGTGCCACCTGCAGCAATGCCTTCACCACTGTGTGATGGCTCTCCTGCCAGGCCTCCCTGTCTCTGGCTCGCTCCTCCCTCTCCAGTGCCAGGTACTGTCTCTGAGTCTCCAGGTACTGGCTGTCACTCTCACGCAGGTACTGGAACAGCTCCGAATCCGCCTGTCGGGGGCCCCTGCTGCCCCTGCGCCTCGAACCCAGGGGCACAGCCCCTGAGAGAGAGAGAGAGAGAGAGAGAGAGAGTTAAAGCATAGGGAAGCATTGTAAAGCACAGAGAGGTGTGGTAAAGCATAAGGAAGCATTGTAAAGCACAGAGAGTTCTGGTAAAGCATAGGGAAGCATTGTAAAGCACAGAGAGGTGTGGTAAAGCATAGGGAAGCATTGTAAAGCACAGAGTGGTCTGGTAAAGCACAGGGAAGCATTGTAAAGCACAGAGAGGTGTGGTAAAGCATAGGGAAGCATTGTAAAGCACAGAGAGGTGTGGTAAAGCATAGGGAAGCATTGTAAAGCACAGAGTGGTCTGGTAAAGCACAGGGAAGCATTGTAAAGCACAGAGAGGTCTGGTAAAGCATAGGGAAGCATTGTAAAGCACAGAGAGGTGTGGTGAAGCATAGGGAAGCATTGTAAAGCACAGAGAGTTCTGGTAAAGCATAGGGAAGCATTGTAAAGCTCAGAGAGGTGTGGTAAAGCATAGGGAAGCATTGTAAAGCACAGAGTGGTCTGGTAAAGCACAGGGAAGCATTGTAAAGCACAGAGAGGTCTGGTAAAGCATAGGGAAGCATTGTAAAGCACAGAGAGGTGTGGTAAAGCATAGGGAAGCATTGTAAAGCACAGAGAGGTCTGGTAAAGCATAGGGAAGCATTGTAAAGCACAGAGAGGTGTGGTAAAGCATAGGGAAGCATTGTAAAGCACAGAGAGGTCTGGTAAAGCATAGGGAAGCATTGTAAAGTGAGAGATAATTTGATAGAGAATTTGAATTTGATAGAGAGAGACAGAGAAAGGTCAGAGTGGGCGAGTGTGACTCACGGTGCTGGGGGGAGAGGGGGTCTGTGTTTGGGACGCAGTCCTCAGAGCAGACAGACAGGCTGGGGGACGAGGCTCTGGACAGCATGGCCGGCGGGGACACAGGACACGGCTGGACAGCAGGATGGCTCGAGGAAGTGCGAGGCATCTCCACTGTGCACTCCAGGGCATTCGATACTGCATCTGCAATGAGACAGAGAGACAGAGACACAGAGACAGAGAGACACAAACACAGACAAGAGACAGGAGACACACAAACACAGACGGAGACAGAGACACACACAAACCCAGACAGCGACAGAGAGACACACAAACACAGACAAAGACAGGAGACACACAGACACAGACAGAGACAGACAGACATACAAACACAGACAGACAGAGAGACACACAAACACAGACAGAGACAGGAGAGACACACAAACACAGACAGAGACTAGTTAGTTATATTGCAGTGCAGAGGTTAGTTATATTGCAGTGTACAGAATATAAAATAATTAAAAATCACACAGATACACACACACACACACACACACACACACACACCGTTACTGAACAGACTAGAATAGACTGGAACTGACCAGCATAGTCAGACACAGACACTGACCCTGCGCAGGGCAGCGCTGTGGAGGAAGTCAGGTTAGCGCTATCGCATATGGAAGATATTCCATGCCAAAATTAAGAATATATATATATATATATATATATATATATATATATATATATATAATACATCAATACATAAATAAATGAAGAGACAAATGTTTTATTAAGCAGTGTGGAGTAGTGACCGGAGGGTCGTGGGTTCAATCCCAGGTGGGGGACACTGCTGCTGTACCCTTGAGCAAGGTACTTTACCTAGATTGCTCCAGTAAAAACCCAACTGTATAAATGGGGAATTGTATGTAAAAATAATGTGATATCTGTATAATGTATAATGTGATATCTTGTAACAATTGCAAGTCGCCCTGGATAAGGGCATCTGCTAAGAAATAAATAATGTGTGTGTGTGTGTATGTATATATATATATACATACATATTATTATTATTTATTTCTTAGCAGTCCATATATATATATAGAAAAAAAATAGTAAATATATTAAATGATTGATTTTAAAAGTCCATGTATTATTTTTTTTTATTTATTTCAACATTTATATCTTTAGTCTTAATTTTATTATTATTATTATTATTATTATTATTATTACTATTATTATTATTATTATTATTATTATTAATTTCTTAGCAGATTCCCTTATCCAGGGCGACTTACAATTATTACAAGATATCACATTATTTTTTACATACAATTACATTATTTTTGACACATTATTTTCACATACAATTTCCCATTTATACAGTAGGGTATGGCACAGCCTAGAATCGACCAGAATGGAATAGAACAGAGACTACAGCACAACAGACTCTACTGACCCCGCCCACAGCTACTGTGGGGCGGCTGGGAATTCTCTCTCGCTAGCCCCTCCCCCTCCCTCTCCCCCCTGCGCTTCATCACGGCGTCCAGCAGGGGGTAGAGTTTGCAGAACCTCCTGTCCGTGACGGGGGCTCCACCTCTCATCTTCCGGTAATCCACTTTCAGCTTTTTGATTTTCTCCCGGCACTGGACGGGGGAGCGGTGGACCCCCAGGACCCCCAGAGCCCGGGACACCTGACGGTACACCCTCATGTTCCGAAACGAAGCGGCCAGCTGATCCTGCACCCCCTGCTCCCCCCACACCCCGATCAGCAGCCGGATCTCAGAGCTCTCCCACGCTTTCTTCTGCTCCGAGGCTGGCAGGAGAAGGGCGGGGCTGTCTTCTTCGTCTTCCTCTTCCTCCTCCTCTTCTTCTTCCTCTTCAACGTCACCGCCGGGAGCCCCCCTGCGCTCCCCGCCGACGCCACCAGGGGGCGGTGCTGCTGCTGACAGTGTGGGAGAGTCGCTGTCTGGACAGAGGAGGGAGAGAGAGAGAATTAACAAGCACACACACACACACACACACAGATTGACCATTACTGAACATCGTTTGAAACTCCTAACGCTACAACGGCTTCCCTGGTGGTCTAGTGGTTAGGATCCGGCCCGGGTTCGATTCCCGATCAGGGAACGTCATTTTTAGATTTATGTCATATTTATTTTAGTCAAATACTTAACAGAAAATTAATAAAACGTATAAATAACGGTTAAAGAAAATGTACCAATATCAATAATGACAGTGTATAGAATACTATAGCCGGGCAATTCAAATGCATTTAAAATAATAATAATAATAATAATAATAATAATAATAATATTTTTTAGGGGCATCTCTAACTTCAAGTATATCGTTATAACTTACTCTAATGACTTAGTCTAAATGTTAAATGTATCAAATTACATAAATTATTATTATTATTATTATTATTATTATTTATTTCTTAGCAGACGCCCTTATCCAGGGCGACTTACAATTACTAAATACAATAATACATTAGAATAAAGCCAGTGATAAATAAGAGCCAATTCAAATATAATAGTCAATAAAAAACATTCAGTAAGAAATTACATTTGAGAGGGATTTCGACTAACAGTTGCTAAACTGATAGTGAAAATACTTGCAGATACGAGTAAAGTCGCATAAGAGCGCGCAGTGAGTACGATGAAGGGAGGAGAGCGATTTCAAATAAGTACAATTACAAAAAACATGAATACTCATGAGAGTAAAAATCAAATACAAGATACAGAATATCAATAGAGCTAGAAAACAGAACAGTGTGGCGCATTCCGTCTTATAAATATCATTCATTTATAACCCCAGTTTAAACCAGTATTAAAACCCTGATTACCGCACTCACCGCACGACATCTCCTCCGCACCTGAGCGCGATGCTACCCCCGCCTCCCCTTGACCCCGCCCGCCCAGCACCGCGTCCATAGCCCGGTAGAACCGAAACCCCCGCCTCAGCCGCTGCGGCTCCCTGCTGGCCCCCTCCTCCTCATCATCATCATCATCCTCCTTCTCCTTCTCGTCCCCCCGGCGGGTGGCGACGCTCTTCCATTTCTTATACTCCACTTTGAGCTTCTTCGCTTTCTCCCGGCACTGGACCGGGCTGCGGTGAATCCCGACCCGCTTCAGAACCTGCGAGACGTGCTTGTAAACGCGCAGGTTGCGCAGCGATGCGTTCAGCTGCGCCTGCACCCCCGGGTCGCCCCAGGCACGGATCAGCTGCCGCACCTCGAAGTTCTCCCAGGGGCCGGAGTTGGGTTTGTCCCCCGGCGCCGGGGCGGCTCCGTTACTGCAGCCGCCGGCCCCCGGCTTCGCTTTGCTGGCGGTGCTGCAGACTGCGTCCGCCATGTTCGCTTCGCTCCTGCAGTGGAAACAAGCGCACTGCTGATAGCGAGCCCGTGTGTGCGCTGTGCGGGTAAAACGAGGGAGCAGAGAGCACACAACACGCTGTCCGGGACGCACAAGCCACGGAACGGGTTCCTAACCCGGGACAGACCCGTGATAGAAGCGGGACATGTAATCACGGGTTGCAGACCAGGGCTAAAAAAAAAAAACACGCTCTCTTCTTCCAGACTGGATTTCTCTCGTCTCTATCTCTGTGTGTGAATGCGAGATCAATACGGGTAGACAGGCAGGCGCAGTTGTGAAACTGACGCCATTTTGGCTCCGATAAGGAGCCAGCGCTGCGTTGGCAACCATTGAAAGTTAGAGCCAAAATGGCGGATTACGTGATCCAGTTTCCTAACCACGTCCCTCTGGCAGCTACACGCGCAGGGCTGGTTACAGCAGCCCCGCCTCTTAAAGGAGCAGCACGGGTTTCTTTGTTGAATTATTATTCAGGGCAGCGATCTTCTGTAATGTTGGATATTGTAACACTTTGCAGAAATTGATGTTTTTCTATCAAATGTTTTGGTACTTTGGTGCTTGTGAAAAATGATTTTTGGATGCTTCTGCTGCTGGATCCTGTATATCGCTGAAGTCTGAATTCAGTCGAAGCTTTGTCAGCTTCCCTGGTGGTCTAGTGGTTAGGATTCGGCGCTCTCACCGCCGCGGCCCGGGTTCGATTCCCGGTCAGGGAACACTTGTTTTTATAGTTTATCAATAGCACGTATAAATATATTATTATTATTATTATTATTATTATTATTATTATTATTAGTAGTAGTAGTAGTAGTAGTAGTAGTATTAGTATTATTATTATTACATTTTGAAATAAATAAACACACAAACATTTTATTTATTTATTTAATTTTGGCAATAACCTACATCCACACGGTAGTCTTGTAATTGAAAAGACGCCGCGTGGGATTGTAGGCAGCGCCTGGATTTGTAATGACCAGAAACAGTCTCTGTTCACAACACCTCATCACGCAGCTGCTGAAGCCTATGGCGCGGTGGCCAAGTGGTAAGGCGTCGGTCTCGTAAACCGAAGATCACGGGTTCAAACCCCGTCCGTGCCTCTTTTATTTTTTATTAAAAAAAAAATAATAAAAATAATGTCTCAATTTACATTTAATAAATATACATATATATATATATTAATGCATAATTTATTTTATGTATTAGAAAATATGTTTTTTTATTATTATTAATAATAATAATAATAATAATAATAATAATAATAATAATAATATCTTTTTCTGATGACATACATGAATTTATTAAACTAATACTGAAACTATTAATACAAAATGATCCACCGGTCCACATTTTTCTTCTCGCATAGGTAATTGTTTCATCATATATTTTAGTGGGTGAAAGTACTCAATGGTTCTATGGTGTAATGGTTAGCACTTTGGACTTTGAATCCAGCGATCCGAGTTCAAATCTCGGTAGAACCTTATTATTATTATTATCATACGTCGTATTTATTTATTTATTTTAAAATTAATCAATTAAGGACACTGATTAGAAATTTAAAATAAATAAATAAATAAACACTATCTATAAAAAAAAAATAAAATAAATAGATATTTCAATGTCTTGTGTTAAAATGATAGAAAATACGTGAACAACTAATGACATCATTTTTTCAGGTATTTTATGCAGGTAGGTATCTATAGGCTACCATTAAAATCATTTTAAAAACAAAACTAGAAATTATTTTCAATCGTTTCTGTACCTTTCTAAACAGCAGAGCGGGACGGTTCCAATGTCTACGCAGCTTCCCTGGTGGTCTAGTGGTTAGGATTCGGCGCTCTCACCGCCGCGGCCCGGGTTCGATTCCCGGTCAGGGAACATCTCTTTTAAATTTACAAACAATTTTTTTTTTTTACATAGTTTTGTAACTGCACAACACTTATGGAGAAGCCACATGTCGAAACTGAAAACAAAATACCACCAAAATATGAACCCACTTCCTTCTTTCAACTTAACAGCGTTACCAAGCGCTCACGCAGCCAGTTCACTCACTTCAGAGCCATGCACCCGTGCGCGTTCACTTCGCTGCTGCTGCTGCTGCTAATCAGCGCAGCTCAAAGCCAAAACGCTGCATTCAAATCCATTAGTGGGTTTCTGGAGTGCAAGAAAGCGCTCAATGTATCCGCCTTGGAGGTCCTGCCGGGGGGCGGTTGGGACAACCTGCGCAACGTTGACATGGGCCGGGTGATGAATTTTAACTACTCCCAGTGCCAAACCACAGAGGACGGGGTC